>NC_058411.1:82129354-82420773 GCF_002201575.2 Neomonachus schauinslandi
AAGAAAGAAAGAAAGAAAGAAAGAAAGAAAGAAAGAAAGAAAGAAAGTTAGATGAGTATACTTAGACTTTAACAGAAACATTTTGTTCCAGAAAAAAATGGAGTAATATATTTAAGATACTAAAAGAAGGAAAATGCAAATTAAGGATTTTATATCCAGGAAAACTGTCCTGTAAATATAAAGCACAGATAAATTTTTTACATCATGCAAGAATTCAGGGAAGGTTGCTTCCATGAGCCCCTGCTAATGAATCTACTCTAGAAGAGCTTCAGACAATCAAAATGACTAGAAAGTCATTGACATAAGAGCTGGTAGTAAACATTAATTATATGGTTTCTTATAGAACTAAGACTAAATGAAGGTAAAAGAGTTAGGTTACAGTATGTAATAGCTACATGATCTGACAATGTAGATATAATACAACTATTAAAAAGAAGGGGGAGATTGGGAAATACATGCAGAAAAATATTCTTTGGTTTTAGTAATCGTAATTTGGTGATGGTAGTGGTACTAGTATCAATATCATAAAACTTGTGCATGTGTGAAGTTGATAAAACAAATGAGTAGTTACAGGATAGTCTCATTCTAATATCCCTCATGCCCTTAGGAACCAGAATTCTTTATGTGGAAGAGATACAGGTGTAATATAATTATCAGAATGGTGCTTACTTTTGGAGAGAAGTTAGGGACTGTGATTGAGTTGGGGCATGTGGGGGATTTTCTGAAATGTCTGCCAAGTTCTTTTGCATGACCTGGGTGGTTGCTACAAGAGTGTTCACCTTATTTTACTATCCTATAAAAATACATACCTCCTAGGGGCTCCTGGCTGGCTCAGTTGGAAGAGCACACAACTATTAATCTCAGGGTTGTAAGTTTGAGCCCCACGTTGGGTGTAGAGATTACTTAAAAATAAAATCTTTTTTTAAGATTTATTTATTGGGGTGCCTGGGTGGCTCAGTCGTTAAGCGTCTGCCTTCTGCTCAGGTCATGGTCCCAGGGTCCTGGGACCGAGCCCCGCAACGGGTTCCCTGCTCGGTGGGAAGCCTGCTTCTCCCTCTCCCACTCCCCCTGCTTGTGTTCCCTCTCTCGCTGTGTCTCTCTCTGTCAAATAAATAAAATCTTTTTAAAAAAAAAGCTATTATCTCCTAATTTAAAAATAAATAAATGAATATTTATTTATTTATTTATTTGAGAGAGAGAGTGGGGGGTAGAGGGTAGAAGGGACAAAGGGAGAGGGAGAAAGAAACCCAAGCAGACTCTGTGCTGGTCACGGAGCCCAATGGGCTCGATCTCAAGACCCTGAGACCACGATCTGAGCCAAAAAAGTCAGACACTTAACCAACTGTGCCACCCAGTCACCCTTAAAAATAAAATCTTAAAAAAAAAATGCATATCTCCAGGGCACCTGGGTGGCTCGGTCAGTTAAGCATCTGCCTTCAGCTCAGGTCATGATCCCAGGGTCCTAGGATCAAGCCCCGAGTCAGGCTCCCTGCTCAAAGGGGAATCTGCTTCTCCTCTCCCTCTGCCCCTCCCCCACACTCATGTTTTCTCTCTCTCTCTCTCTCCCTCAAGTAAATAAATAAAATCTTTTTAAAAAATGCATATCTCCTGGGATGCCTGGGTGGCTCAGTAGTTAAGCGTCTGCTTTCGGCTCAGGTCATGATTCCAGGGTCCTGGGATCGAGCCCCGCATCGGGCTCCCTGCTCAGTGGGAGGCCTCCTTCTCCCTCTCCCTCTCCCCCTGTTTGTGTTCCTTCTCTCGCTCTCTGTCAAATAAATAAAAATTTTTAAAAAATCTTTAAAAAATGCATATCTCCTACAGTAATTATACATCTAAAATATTGGTTAAAGAGGGGCACCTGGGTGGTTAAATCAGTTGAGTGTCTGTTTCTTGATCTCAGCTCAGGTCTTGATCTCAGGGTAGTAAGTTTAAGCCCCAGGTTGGGCTCCAGGCTGGGTGTGGAGCCTACTTAAAAATAAATAAACAAATTTTAAAAATAAATAATAAAACAAAATATTGGCTAAAGAAATGTTTAAAATAATTTGTGGTTAATGGTGTGCTTTGAAAAACACTGGCAGTTCCTCAAAAAGTTAAACATATAGTTACCAATGACACAGCAATTCCACTCCTAGGTATATATACCCAAGAGAAATGAAAACTGTCCTCATAAAAACTTGTACACAAATGTTCATAGTAGCATTATTCATAATAAACAAAATGTAAAAACAACCCAAACATCCATCAACTGATGAATGGATAAATAAATAAATAATGTGATACAGTGTGCCTGGGTGGTTCAGTCGGTGGAGCATGTGACTCTTGATCTTGGGATGGTAACTTCGAGCCCCACATTGGGCCTAGACCTTACTTTAAAAAATAAATAAATAGGGTGCCTGGGTGGCTCAGATGGTTAAGCGTCTGCCTTTGGCTCAGGTCATGATCCCAGGGTCCTGGGATCGAGTTCCGCATCAGGCTCCCTGCTCCTTGGGAGCCTGCTTCTCCCTCTGCCTCTCTCTCTCTGTCTCTCATGAAAAAAAATCTTAAAAAAAATAAAATAAAAATATGGTACATCTGTATGATACAAATATATATATGACCCTTGGAAATATCATGCTAAATGTAAGAAGCCAGGCACAAAATACCACAATGTGTATGGTTACATTTATATGAAATATTCAGACTGGTGATCGCTTATTGTTGGAAGAGAGGTACAAGAGAGAAATGAGGAGTAACAATTAATGGGTATGGTGTTTCATTTAGGGGAGACTAAAATTAGATTGTGTTAATGGTTACACAACCCTGAGAATACACTCAAGAGTGAATTGTATACTTTCAGTGAGTGAATTGTATGGTATGTCAATTTTATCGAAAGAGTTTGTGGTGGATATATTCACAGTAAGTGTTCATCAAACCATAAGTGAGTTATCTTCTGGTTTCATGATCCTATTCTAATTTTCTTCCTCTTTGTCTGCTCCCTCTTGGTATCTGTGTGTTTCTTTCTCCTTTTTGAATGTGATTCTCATTCCCTTTCTCTTACACTCTCTACTCAAACCCTGGAAAATATGGTACATGTCTATGACTTCAAAGGCTATTTACATGGTGATATCTTCCAAATCTTTCTAGCTCAGATCCTTTTCTTGCTCTGTATCCCCATATATCCAACTGCCCATTAAACATAGTCATTTCAAAATCCCAAATACATCCTAAATCTCAAACATGTAAAATCCCACTTACCATCGGGTCACCATTCCTTAATCTGCCCTCTCAATGCATTGTCTGTAATGGCCAACTTTCAAAAAGATGTCCAAGTAAGAAACCTGGGAATCAACCAAGAATTCTCCCTCTCCTTTACTGCTCATATTCAATTGGTCATTTGGCTCATTCTACTATTCATTCTTAAATATCTGTATCCCTATAAAAATTCAAGCATTCACCATCTCCCACCTGAAACAATGCAAGAGTTTTTATATGATTCTCCCTTATACTATTTTTGACCCTTTTCAATCCATCCTCCAATTTAAACCAGGATGATCTAAAATCTACTTTTCTAATCATCTTGGTTTCTTGTTCATAATTCTTCAATGGTTTTCTATGGTCTACAGTAGGATAAAACCTAAATTCAACAAGGCATATCCTCAATTTCCCCTTCCTTTGGCAGTGCACTTAAGATTTCTTTTGGGAATTACCTTTTCCCAAGTGTTGGCAATGTTGGTACAACAATAAATCAAAGTGACCTGGATGGGTAGGTGCATGACATGAAGTCAATTATATTCTCTCTCAGGATTTTGAATCCTGAGTCAAATTATGCAGGGAAGGGGGGAAAAAATGCATTGGCACTTATTCCCTTAGACAGTTGAATAGTTTCTGCTGCCCAGAGTTCTGCAGCTGTCCTTGATCTAATTTCCAACCCTGGTTCTCCAGCTTTCCCGTCAATTCTGTGAACCACTAATCTTTCCAATAAATTCTCTTTTTGTTCACAGTAGCCAAGTCAGTTTTTTTGCTTATGACC
Organism: Neomonachus schauinslandi; assembly: GCF_002201575.2. Lineage (NCBI taxonomy): Eukaryota > Metazoa > Chordata > Mammalia > Carnivora > Phocidae > Neomonachus > Neomonachus schauinslandi. The sequence goes on from NC_058411.1 coordinate 82,133,364, forward strand.
AAAAACCCTTAACGGACACATGGACCCCGTTTCTCAGCCTTACCTCTGACCAATATACCCTATATGCTTTCCCCTCTCGCAATAGTGAACTCCTTGTAGTTCTCTTATCCAAAAAGCACCCTTCCCTACCTCTTAAGAAGCCTGTTGACACACATCTCAGTCCCAGGGCAAGTGCTATCTCCTCTCCAAGGCTATTCTGTCTCCCATACTCCCACCCCCACCACCCATGCACTGGTACACCTTGAACATAACTATTATTTCAATTATAATATTTGGTACATGTCTCCCACGAGACTGTTCCTTGAGACTAGGGACTGTCTTTTTTTTTTTTTTTTAAGATCGATTTATTTATTTGAGAGAGAGAGATTGAGGGAGAGAGAGTATGAACGGGGGAGGGACAGAGGAACAAGCAGACTCCCCACTGAGCGCAGGGCCCCAATGCAGGGCTCAATCCCAGGACCCCACCCCGAGAACACAACCCAAAGTCAGACGCTTAAGCGACTGAGCCACCCAGGTGCCCCAGGACTGTGTCTTTTTATCTCTGATTCCCCAAACCTACCCAGTGCCTGGATCCAAAAAGGCAGTCCAAAATGTTTGCTAATGAATGCAAAAATGAAGCCTGCTGTGTTGAACACCACAGTTCATATGGGTTTCACAGTGAGGTGTTCAATATTGTAGAGGCAAGTGGGGGTATGAGCTACTCATACATGTAATATTTTCATTCATATTGTACTTCTTTTACATAACTATACCTTCTCAGAAAGAAGGACTGAGGAAGTTTCCTTGCCTCTATCAAAATTTGCCATGTTAATGCTTCTTAAAAAGCAAACTATGGATGGCATCCGGACAAGTTACACAATAACTAAGAGAGCTTTTTTCCTGATCTCCCTCATTCCTGGAACTTGCCGCTTTGGCTCTTCCTGAGGAATGTTTTCATTAGAACTTGTTTCCATTACAAAGCTTTTATTTAAAACATTCAGGGTTTAGCCATCAGGTGGCTTTCAAGTTATAAACAATAAGCACTCTGGGGAATTTGAGAACTCCAGAATGTGGAACTTATCTCATCCAAATCAGACAGGCTACTGTTGCAATGTGCAGAGATGAGCAGCATCAGCCTGTTATTGGCCCTTCTGGTTTACATCACAATTAAGTGATCAACTGTTCCATATCTACCAGTTTACATTCTAGTTCATTGGGGAAAAGCGGGGGGGGGGTGGCTGGGAATTAAAATATTAGAAGTGGATGCCTCTGGGGAGAAGTGCTGAGGCTGGGAAAGGATGGGGCAGGGGGATATTCATTTTCACTATAAGTTCTTCTGTACTGTTTATTTTATAACTATGTGCATATATTACTATTTCTTCTTAAATTTTGTTTTGATTTTATCTGATAATTCTAGCAACATATATTTGCTTCTGTTCATTGACATCATTTAACAGAATGTTATAATCCTAATGATTATTTCCCCCTCTACCCACTAGACCAGTGGCTTCTAAATGTTTTTAAAATAAATTCTTTTTTTTTAAAGATTTTTTTATTTATTTGGGAGAGAGAATGAGAGAGAGAGAGAGAGCACATGAGAAGGGGGAGGGTCAGAGGGAGAAGCAGTCTCCCTGCCGAGCAGGGAGCCCTATGCGGGACTCGATCCCGGGACTCCAGGATCATGACCTGAGCCCAAGGCAGTCACTTAACCAACTGAGCCACCCAGGCGCCCTAAAATAAATTCTTGAGGCACAGTATATGTACAATAATATTAATACATGTACAGCTCAATGGGTTTCAACAAATGTATACGCTGGTGTAACCACCACTACAATCAAGATACGTAACATTCATTCACCTGAAAAAATACCCTATACCTCTTTGCAATCAATTCTCAACTCCATCTTCTAGTCCCAGGCAACCACTGATCTGCTTTCTGTTACCTTGGATTAGTTTTGTTTTTACTAGTTTCATATAATGGAATCGTGTAGTATGTATTCTTTTGCATCTGGCTTCTATTGCTCAGCAAAATTTTTTGAGAGTTGTCCAGGTTATGTGCATTGTAGTTTGTCCCTTTTTATTGCTAAGTACTAGTCCATTGTACGGATGTACCACTATTTTTTTTATATAGTTGCCTGTTGTTGGAAGTTTGGATCCCAGTGTAGGGCTAAGAATAAGGCTATCAGGGCACCTCCATGGTGCCGTGAGTTAAGCATGTGACTCTTGGTTTCAGCTCAAGTCGTGATCTCAGGCTTGTGAGATGGAGGCCCGAGTCTGGCTCTGTGCTTAGCACAGAGTCAGCTTGAGATTCTCTCCACTTCCCAATCTGCTCCTCCCACTCATGCTTTCTCTCTTAAACCAATCAATCAATCAATCAATCTTTTTTAAAAATCAACTTTATTGATGCATAAATATCTAGGAGCTGAATTTCCAGGTTGTTTGGTAAGTGAATATTGGACTAGAAAATAGCCAGAACTGGGGCGCATGAGTGGCTCAGTCGGTTAAGCATCTGCCTTCCACTCAGGTCATGATCCTGGGGTCTTGGGATCGACCCCCGCATTGGGCTCCCTGCTCAGCAAGGGAGCCCGCTTCTCCCTCTCCCTGCCGCTCCCTCTCTCTCTGTCAAATAAATAAATAAAATCTTAAAAAAAAAAGGGGGGGGGCGCCTGAGTGGTTCAGTCGTTAAGCGTCTGCCTTCTGCTCAGGTCATGGTCCCAGGGTCCTGGGATCGAGCCCCGCATGGGGCTCTCTGCTCAGCGGGGAGCTTGCTTCTCCCTCTCCCGCTCCCCCTGCTTGTGTTCCCTCTCTCGGTCAAATAAATAAATAAAATCTTGAAAGAAAGAAAGAAAGAAGGAAAGAAAGAAAGAAAGAAAGAAAGAAAGAAAGAAAGAAAGAAAGAAAGAAAGAAAGAAAGAAAGAAAGAAAGAAAGAGAGAAAGAAAGAGAGAGAGAGAGAGAGAGAGAGAGAAAGAAAGAAAGAAAGAAAGAAAGAAAGAAAGAAAGAAAGAAAAAGAAAGAACTTTCCCAAAGTGCTTGTACCATTTTACATTCCCACCGGCAGTGCGTGAGCTCTCTGGTTGCTCCACATCCTCGTCTGTATTTGGTGGTGTTAGGTTTTTTTTCTTTTTAATTTTAGCCACTGCAGTGAGTGTGTAGCTTAATTTGTATTCTCTGATAATGAATGATAATGAGTAATACAGTCCTTACTGGCCATTCTTATTATCTTCTTTTGTGATATTTCTGTTCTTTTGTCCATTTTTAAATTAGATTGTCTGAATGAATGATAAGATTTCTGTATATATACTGAAGGCAAATCCTTTGTCAGAGTACATGTATGACAAATACTTTCTCCCAGTCTGTGGCTTGCTTTTTCTTTTTCTTTGAAGAATCTTTCAAAGAGCAGAACTTTTAGATTTTATATGATATCCAACCCATATTTTTTTTCTTTATGGTTTGTGCATTTTGTATCCTAAGAAATTATTGTCTAGGGATGCCTGGGTGGCTCAGTCGGTTAAGCGTCTGCCTTCGGCTCAGGTCATGATCCCAGGGTCCTGGGATCGAGTCCCGCATCGGGCTCCCTGCTTGGCAGGAGGCCTGCTTCTCCCGCTCCCACTCCCCCTGCTCGTGTTCCCTTTCTCGCTGTGTCTCTCTGTCAAATAAATAAATAAAATCTTTAAAAAAAAAAAAAAAAGAAATTATTGTCTATCTCAGTGTCGTAACAATTCTCTGTGTTTCCTCTGACATTTTGGATAATTTTAGCCTTTATTATTTTTTTAAGTTTATTCATTTTTAAGTAATCTATACACCCAATATGGGGCTTGAACTCATGACCCTGAGATCAAGAGTCACATGCTCTCCCAACTGAGCCAGCCGGGCACCCCCTATAATTTTCGCTTTTACATTTAGGTCTATGATTCATTTTGAGTTAAATTTTTGTATGGTATGAGATAAGGATTGGCTTCCTTTTTTTATATGGATACCTACTTGTTTTGGCAAAGTTCTGTTCAAAAGACAATTCTTTCCCCCATTGAATTTACCATGGCACCTTTGTCAAAAAGAAAAAATAGCCTTATATGTGGGCTCTGTTTCTGGGTTCAATATTCTCTTTCATTGATTTTATGACCACCTTACACCAATACTACACTGTTTTGATTACTGTTGCTTTCAAGTCTTTTATTTTTTTTTAAGATTTTATTTATTTGAGAGAGAGAGAAAGAGAGAGCATGAGCAGGGGGAGGGACAGAGGAAGAGAGAGAAGGAGACTCCCCACTGTGCAGGGAGCCTGATATGGGACTCCATCCCAGGACCCTGAGATCATGGCCAGAGCCAAAGGCAGCCCTTTAACCAACTGAGCCACCCAGGTGCCCCACCTTCAAGTCTTTTAATCAGTTATGCAAATCCTTCAACTTTACTCTTCCTTTTCTAAATTGTTCTAGCTTATCTAAGTCCTTTGTGTTTCCATATAAATTTTGGAATCACCTTGTCAATTACCACATAAAAACTTGCTGGATTTTTACTGTTATGTTAATAAATCCACAGATCAGGGGCACCTGTGTGGCTCAGTCGGTTAAGCAACTGCCTTCGGCTCAGGTCAAGATCTCAGGGTCCTGGGATCGAGCCCCACATTGGGCTCTCTGCTCAGCAGAGAGCCTGCTTCCCCCTCTCTCTGCCTGCCTCTCTGCCTACTTGTGATCTCTCTCTCTCTGTCAAATAAGTAAATAAAATCTAAAATAAATAAATAAATAAATAAATAAATAAATCCAAAGATCAATATGGAAATATTCGACATCTTAACAATACTGAGTCTTCCACGGTATATTTTCCATTTATTCACATCTTTAATTTCTCTCAGCAACATGTTGTAGTTTTCAATATACACAGGTCTTGCACATATTTTAGTAAATACATCTTTAAGGATATTTGTTTTTGGACATTATAATAAATAGTATTGTTTTTTAAATTTTAATTTCTGATTGTTCTTTGCTAGTATCTTTTGTATATTCACATTTTTGTATATTGACAAGTCTATCTGTGACATTGCTAAATTCACTAATGGGTTCTAGTAGCTTTTTATAGATCCTGTAGTATTTTACATGCATCTGATCATGTCATGTAAAAATACAATTTTACTGGGGGGCCTGGGTGGCTCAGTTGGTTAAGTGTCTGCCTTTGGCTCAGGTCATGATCCCAGGGTCCTGGAATTGAGTCCTATGTCAGGCTCCCTGCTCCACGGTGTAAAGTCTGCTTCTCCCTCTCCCTCTGCCCCCCCCCCTGCTTGTACTCTCGAGCACATGCCCTCTCTCTCTCTCATGAATAAAAAATATTTAAAAAAATATAATTTTACTTTTTAAATTTCTAATCTATATGCTTTTATTTTTCTTGCCTTATTTCACTAGTTAGTAACTATAGTATATGTCGAAGTAGTGAGATCATATATTCTTTCTTTGTTCTAAATCATATGAGGAAAACATTCAGGCTTTCAACATTGTAAGTATGATGTTAGTAATGGGGTTTTTTTGCCCCAATTTTAAAAATGTGGTAAAATACATATATAATTTACTATCTTGTTCATTTTACATGTTCAGAGGACTGGTGTTAAGTACATTCATATTGTTGTAGACCTATGACTACCATCAATCTCTAAAATTCTTTTCATCTTGCAAAACTGAAACTCTAGAGCCATTAAACAGTAGCTCCCTATCCCTTCCTCTCCCCAGTCCCCAGCAACCACCATCTACTCTCTGACTCTATGATTTTGACCACTCTAGGTAGCACATACTTGTTTTTTGTGACTGGCTTATTGCATTTAACATAATGTCCTCAAGTTTCATCCATGTTGTAGCATATGTTAGAATTTCCTTTCTTTTCTTTTTTTTTTTTAAGATTTTATGTATTTACTTGAGAGAGAGAGAGCATGAGCAGGGGAGGGGAGGAGGGAGAGGGAGAAGCAGACTTCCCTGCTGAGTGGGGAGCCCGACCTGGGGCTTGATCCCAGGACCCTGGGATCACAACCCAAGCCAAAGGGAGACACTCAACCAACTGGGCCACCCAGGCACCCCAGGAATTTCCTTTCTTTTGAAAGCTAAATCTTATTCCGTTGTAGGTGTATATCACATTTTGCTTATCCATTCATCTGTCAATGGACACTTGGGTTGTTTCCATGTTTTAGCCATTGTGAATAATACTGTTATGAACACGGGGTACAAATATCTATTCAAAACCCTGTTTTCTTTCTTTCTTTCTTTCTTTTTTTTAAGATATCTTAGAGAGAGCGAGCATGCACATGCAGAGGTAAAGTCTGAGAAGTTTGAGAGTCTCAAACAGACTCTGCTGAGCATGGAGCCTGACGTGGGGCTCGACCTCACAACCTGAGATCACAACCTGAGCTGAAATAAAGAGTCAGGCGCTGAACCAACTATGCCACCCAGGCGCCCCCAAAACCCTGTTTTCAATTCTTTTGGGTATATACCCAGAAGTAGAGCAGAAGGATGATTTGGTAATTCTATTTTCAACTTCTTGAGAAAACACTGTACTATTTTCCACAGCAACTATACCATTTTACATTCCCATCAATATTGCACAAGGGCTCCAATACCTGTACATCCTCACCAATACTTGCTATTTTTGTTATTATTGATTATGATTTTTAAAAGTAAACTCGAACTCACAACCCTAAGATCCAGTCACACAGTCTAGCAACTGAGTCAGCCAGTTTTTTTGATAGTAGCCATTCTAATGGAAATGAGGTGGTATCTCATGGTAGTTTTGATTCGCATTTCTCAATAATTAGCAATATTGATCTTCTTTTCATGTACTTAATGGACATTTATATATTTTCTTTGGAGAAGTGTCTATACAAGCCTGTTACCCATTTTTGAATCAGGTTTTTTTTGTTGTTGTTGAATTTTAGGAGTTCTCTATATATTCTGAATATGAATCCCTTATCAGATATATGATTTATAAATATATTCTCCCATTTTGTGGGTTGCCTTTTTACTCTCTTAATAGTGTCTTTTGATGCACAAATTTTTTAAATTATCACAAAGCCCAATTTGTCTATTTTTTTCTATTGTTGCCTAGACCTTTGTTTGTTTAAGACCTTTGGTTTTTTAAAAGCACCTTATTAGGTAAAGGAGTACTTTCCTAATCCTAGTTTGTTGAAAGTTTTTTTTCTTGCTATGAATTGATGTATAATTTGTCCAAAATATTTTTTAGTAGCTATTGAGATATTAATGTGATCTCTTTTATTCTGTTAATATCATGGATTTAGGGGCGCCTGGATGGCTCAGTCGTTAAGCGTCTGCCTTCAGCTCAGGTCATGATCCCAGGGTCCTCGGATAGAGCCCCGCATCGGGCTCCCTGCTCAGGGGGGAGCCTGCTTCTCACTCTCCCACTCCTCCCTGCTTGTGTTCCCTCTCTCGCTGTGTCTCTGTCAAATAAATAAAATCTTTTAAAAACAATATCATGGATTGTATTTTCATGTTAAACTACACTTGCATTCCTGGGATAAACTCCATCTAGCCATGATGTATTTCCTTTTTATATATTTCTAGATTCTATTTGCTAATATTTTGTTAAGGACTTTTGCATTTATGTTTGCAAGGAATATTGGAGTATAGTTTTCTTTCCTTGCAATATTATTGTCCAGTTTTGGTATCAGAGTAATATCATATTTATGGCCTCATAAAATGAGTTGAGAAGTGACACCTCATTTTTTATTTCCTGTAAGAATTACTAACATTGCTTCCTTGGAAATTCACCAAACTATCTGGGTATGAAGTTTGCTCTAGGGAAAGCTTCAAATTATGAATACAATTTGTTTAATTGATTTAGGGCTATTCAGGTTTTCTATGTTTTATTTGTTTATTTTTTTAAAAGACTTTATTTGACAGAGAGAGAAAAAGAGAGAACACAAGCAGGGGGAGCGGGAGAGAGAGAAGCAGGCTCCCCACAGAGCAGGGAGCTGGATGCAGGGCTCGATCCCAGGACCCTGAGATCATAACCTGAGCCAAAGGCAGACATTTAACAGACTGAGCCACCCAGGCGCCCCTAGGTTTTCTATTTCTTCTTAAATCAATTTTGGTGATTTGTGTTTTTCAGTGAATTTGTGCTTTTCACCCAAGTTGTTCAATTTGTGGGCACAGAACTGTTCATAGTAGTCCCTTATTATCCTTTTAACATATGCATTATCTGTATTAATAATCTCTTTCTCATTACTGATATTGGTAATTTATGTTGTTTTTATCTTGCTCAGTATAAAGGTTTAGCCATTTTTTTAAAAAGATTATTTATTTGAGAGGGGGAGAGGGAGATAATCTCAAGCAGACTACCCCTGAGTGTGGAGCCCGATGCAGGGCTCAATCCCACAACCCTGAGATCAGGATATGAGCAGGAACCAAGAGTCGGGTGCTCAACCAACTGAGCCACCCAGGCACCCCAAAGGTTTAGCAATTTTTTTTAAAGGTTTTATTTATTTGAGAAAGCGTAAAAGTGAGAGAAAGTGAGAGAGCACAAGTGGGGAAGGGGGGAGGGGAGAGAGGGAAAGGGAGAAGCGGGCTCCCCACTGAGCAGGGAGCCTGATGTGGGGCTCAATCCCAGGACCCTGGGATCATGACCTGAGCCGGGGAAGATGCTTGACCAACAGCCATCCAGGCACCCCAGGTTAAGCAATTTTATTGATCTTTTCAGCCAGTCAGCTTTTGGTTTTATTGCTTTACTCTGTCCACTTTTAATTTTATTGATTTCTACTCTTAACATTATTCATTTTATCTTCTACTTACAAGTTTACTATTCCTTTTCTAGCTTAAGGTAGAAGCTAAGATCATTGACTTTAGATCTTTGTTTTATTGTATAAGTATTTGAAGATATAAATTTCTTCTATGCTTTTTTTTTTTTTTTTTAAGATTTTATTTATTTATTTGACAGAGAAAGACACAGCGAGAGAGGGAACATAAGCAGGGGGAGTGGGAGAGGGAGAAGCAGGCTTCCCGGCGAGCAGGGAACCCGATGTGGGGCTCAATCCCAGGACCCTGGGATCATGACCTGAGCCAAAGGCAGACGCTTAATGACTGAGCCACCCAGGTGCCCCATCTTTTTTTTTTTTTACTGCAACCAACAGTAAAAGTACACCTACCCCAGGCACACAACCGAGGAAAAGAAAGTTTCACAAAACAAAATTTTCCCTTACTATGTGCAATGCACTCTGATATTTTCTATTCCATCCCATTGTTTAAGAAATGCTGCTCATGATTGACTGAACTGAAGCATAGTCTAGGCTTTTTTTTGCAATGACTTATGTTAAGATCAGATTGCTGATTATGCCTTGATTACAGTTTGACAGTTCTTCCTGTTTGAGTAGGTGTATTAAATTGTAGAGTCACAGGCTCAAATCCCAAGAGTATGTGAAACAGAAGGTATCAAACTGTGTCTTAGGGTGAACCTACCAATGCCACTAAGATTCTTGTTTCATGTAACAGTAAACATCACTTTCCATGATATCCCTAAAGAGAGCTCTGAAGACATTTCCAAGATACACTTTATCATGAGTATATAGACTTTCATTTTATTTTAGGGTTTCTATGATTTAAATATTTTACCTATAATGTTGTCCTTACTTAGAGATCGGGCACATTTACTGGGTTTCAAATGTCCCCAATATTTATGTTCTCATTAATCTTCATAATATCCAATGCAGGTAAGTTATAAAATATGACAGGAAATCTTTCAGATGTATAAATGAAGAAGTTAGAATTTTGAAAGTCAAAAGTATGCCATGTCTCTCAAGAAAACAATCTAATGCTCTCAATGGTACATCATTATTACAAAAATTGGAGGTGGCAATATAATTGGTTAACACTTCTGGAAAGTAACTTAGCAAGAGCTTTAAAAATTTTTTTTGTAATAACAAAAACAAGAAAACCTCTATGACCTGCTGTTTCTATTTCTGCAATTTCACTCTAACAGAATGATTCAAAACATGGAAAAAGGTTTGAGGTAGCTTTGAAAAAGCATGAAATAAGGAAATGGAAACAAGCTGAATGTACCACAATATAGTTAAATAAACCATACAGCATTCTCTTAGAAATATTATACAGTCACTGGGGTGCCCGGGTGGCTCAATCAGTTAAGTGTCCAGCTCTTGGTTTTGGCTCAGGTCATGATCTCAGGGTCCTGGGATCGAGCCCTACATTGGGGCTTAATGGGGAGTCTGCTGGAGATTCTCTCTCTCTTTCCTTCTGCCCCTCTCCCCACTCGTGCTCACTCTCTAAACAAATAAATCTTTTTTTTTAAAAAAGAAATATTATGCAGTCATTGAAAATCTTTTTTTTTTAAGATTTTTAAATTTATTTTTCAACAGAGAGACAGCGAGAGAGGGAACACAAGCAGCGGGAGTGGGAGAGGGAGAAGCAGGCTTCCCGCTGAGCAGGGAGCCCGATGTGGGACTCGAGATCATGACCTGAGCTGAAGGCAGACGCTTAACGACTGAGCCACCCAGGCGCCCCAGTCATTGAAAATCTTAAAGGTTGTGCAACAGCATAGAAGAACACTCACAGGGTAGAATATATTCACATATGTATGATTACAATGATATGGGGGGAACCTATGCATAAACACTGGAATTAACAAAAATGTTACCTTTTTCTGTTGAGTTAGAGAAATAAGAGTAAATTTTTTTATTTTCCTGTATTTTCTAAATTCTATTTAATAGTATATAAATTTTAAAATTAAACACCTACATAGTAAAATTAAATTCCAAATTAAACACCTACTGTTGTCTGTTAGGATAATGAAATGGAAAAATACATGATATAAAAAGCACAGTAAGTGTATTTATGTTATGATATGACTGTTTCAAGTGTGGGGGAGCACAGAGAGAAGAGAGAGGGAGGGAGGGAGGAGAGAGAGAGGGAGAGAGAGAGAGAAAAAAAATGAAAGAAGATTGAAAGAAAAATGCCAAAATACTAGGAAGGGTTGTATACTGTGGGATGATAGTTATTTTTTTCTCTTTATTCTCTAAATTTCCTGTAAAGTATTTATTTGTGTTACTATTATAATAAATGCCTTTATGATAAGTATACCTCACTAATCACCCTGAGGCTCCCTACTTTGACCCAGGCCTCATCTCAGCTTGCTACTGGGACTTGCCTTGTGTCAAAACAATGAAAGGTCTGTAGGGCATTGAAATTCTATTGTGTCATGTTAGGATTTATCCAAGCCCACAGCGAGATTGGAGGCAAAGCTGCTGCAGTGACTTTCCATCATAAAGTTGAAAGAACACTGAATGGACCAAAAAACAACACTGGTTCTATTCTCTGCATTTTTGCCCAAGGAAGTAATTTAACTCCATTTCCTAATTCCCAAAGTAAAAGGGTCAGATTACTTGTAAGAAGCTCTAATTGTAGGTCATGTACATAAAGGTGATATCAGAAAAGTCAGACCGGAGTAGAAGAGATGCATGAAATTAGTGTAGACTGAAACAAGACCCCAAGAGCTTGGGAAACGAAGTAGTGTGGTTTATTAACTCTCAACTAGAAAATACAAAGTAAAGAACTCAGTGGTGTGGGGCACCTGGGTGTCTCAGTTGTTTAAGTGACTGCCTTTGGCTCATGTCATGATCCCGGAGTCCTGGGATCGAGTCCCACATCCAGCTCCCGGCTCATCGGGGAGCCTGCTTCTCCCTCTGACCCTCTCCCTCTCATGCTGTTTCTCACTCTCTCTCTCTCAAATAAATAAAATCTTAAAAAAAAAAAAAAAGAACTCAGTGGTGGATTGGGACAAGAACCTAGGATTTCCCAAAATTCTGGGCAAAATTTAGACAAGAAGTCTGCATAATCGCACAGAGTACCAGCAACAGGGCTTGAACAATGCATGAATTTTTCACTCTAGCTAAAACAGAACTTCATGGTAGGAGCTGGGTGCATACATGGGGTTTAGGTTGGCACTCCAGGCTAGAATGAGGATATGGAGCCCAGGTATATGAGTGTCTCACTGAGAAAATACTGTGAAGAAACCCAAAAGGCTCATTTAGTTCTGGGAGTCAAAGTACCTCTCAACTAGCACTGTCCAAAAGAACTTTCTCAAACAATAGAAATGTTCTTCACCTGTGACATTCAATACTACATAGCCTCTGGGCACATGGGACTATTGAGTACTGGAAATACGGCAAGTGCAAATGAGGAATTGAATTTCTAATTTTAATTAATTTAATTTTAAATTTAAATAGCTACACATATGACTAGTGCCTACCATATTGAGCAGCACAGCAAAGGCCTAACACAGTCCAGTGGTTTTTATTTCTTTTTTTTGTGTTGTTGTTGTTGTTGTTGTTTAAGTAGGCTCCATGCCCAGCGTGGAGCCCAACGTGGGGCTTGAACTCCCAACTGTGAGATCAAGACCTGAGCTGATATCAAGAGTCAGTTGCTTAACCAACTGAGCCACCCAGCACCCTATATTCTCAAATATAGCCAACATACCTAATGAAACAAGAATTCCTTTTTTGAATATGAAGAATATTTTGTTTTTCTTTCTTTTTTTTTTTTAAAGATTTTATTTTATTTATTTGACAGAGAGAGACACAGCGAGAGAAGGAACACAAGCAGGGGGAGTGGGAGAGGAAGAAGCAGGCTTCCCACGAGCAGGGAGCCCGATGCGGGGCTCGATCCCAGGACGCTGGGATCATGACCTGAGCTGAAGGCAGACGCTTAACGCCTGAGCCACCCAGGTGCCCCTATTTTGTTTTTCTTTGTAGCCTTTATGTATATATGTTGTGTATGATAATGTAATGGTTCCATAGGAAGTTAAATCAACTCTAGGAATTTCACAAGAATTCATGCCCCTTCCAGAGTAAACCAAGATTAACCACATTCTGGGCTCAACCTGAAATGTATTCACCCAAGATGAACCACAAACCACCTTGGCCCCAAGTGACCTTCTAAACTAAGGACAAAGTGAGACACCACAACTGCAGGGATGAGCTGACTGCTCTTGGACCTGCCTTCATCTTTAGTTTAGACTAGATCTGCATCCTGGAGTTTGGAAAGGCACAGCTATTTTTTCAGTGCACTCAGAATCGGCTAGTGCAGACAAGGATGTTCCTAATTGTAGGTTGTCCCAAAGTTTCCCATAAGTACAATAAATAATAGAGTCCTGTATGAGAGTCAACTTATACATTTTTAGGCTGGGCTCTAGACCTAGAAATCTATACATATTCCACCTTATTCCTACTGTGACCTAATGAAGAAAAGAGATAATCCAGTAGCACAACAGGTTTATTGGTTATTGTACACAAAAGAATGTGAGCAACTTGCAAGTATTCAATATAAAAAGGGCTTAGTACAAGTTGCCTTCCCTTCACCCTAAGAAAGTATACCAAACTGGGGCACCTGACTGGTTCCATCAGTAGAAAATGCAACTCTTGATCTCAGGGTCATAGGTTCAAGCCCCACACTGGGTGTGGAGCCTACATAAAATTTTAAAAAAAATTTTTTAATAAAAAAACAAAAGAAAGTATGCCAACTCCAAGAAAATAGAGGGGAATCAAACTTCAAGTTTACATAACAGACGTACTCAAAAGAAGTCCCTGCTTTGTTACAAAAATGGACAAAACTTTCTAAAAATAAATGGAATCAAAAGAAATTAAAACTGGGATACTGATTCCTGTAATAACATTAATTAGTGTTTGTCTATGACATAAGACAGACAAAACATTAAAATTCAAGACTAAGGTCAGTATTTTTTCAGCTTTTTTGATGTATAATTGACAAATTAGAGTTAGTATTTTAAAAAAAGAAAAAAAGTACTAGTAGTTATCAGGTGCCAATTTTTTTAAACTTACCCATACAAGTTTTACCAATCCCTTTCAAACCAAAAAATACAACAAAAGTTTAAAAGTAGGGGCACCTGGCTGGCTCAGTTGGTAGAGCATGCAACTCTTGAACTTGGGATTGTAAGTTTGAGCCCCACTTAGGGCATAGAGCTTACATTAAAAAAAAAAAAAGTTTAAAAGTATAGATTCTTCCAGATACTAAGCCCAGGAATTTTCCCCTCCTCAAATCCTCTAAACCCAAATTATGAGAAATCATTCACTCTGACCACTCTGACCACTGGGAACATTTCTGCACAGTGACATAATCAAAACATTTACTTCTTCCATTATTTAACTTATTCATTCCCTTCTAATAAAATTCTAGGCATGTAGGAATAAGCAAAAGGATATAATTTTTGCTGAAGCCTTCCTTTCTTTGTGATTGAGGCAAAACTAAATTTACAACATGACAAACTTAAGCACTGAGGAAGGCCTTATTGGTAGAGGAAATGAGCCACTTTCATGGTCTCAAGAATAAGTTGCGCATCTCTAAGATAAATTTGGAGAGAGATTTATCCAAGATTCCGTTTTCTCCAAGGCTGGACAGGGAGGAAGTGTGGGAAGCACAGCTTTTCTAAGAGGATGAAAGGTGTCACTTGGAGACACTCCAGTTTCCTGAGGAAGGGAAAGAGACACTGAAACTTCTTGTTTTGTGCATTTTAGATCTTCCTTGTTTTCCACCATCAGTAACTGTTCTATCTCCTCTTTCAAAGATAAATTTGTCTGAAACTGCTGTCTGGGTATCTCTGACTCAGAGCAAATGAGTTTGTTGTTACAATCCTCACTGGTTTCTTCCTTCATGGAAGGTAGATGTTGAGGTTCTGTCGGAGTTTGTTTATTTTCAGATTCTTCTTTCAGCAAATTTACATCCTGATGAGATGTAAAACTTGGAGTTTCATCTAGCATAGAGTTTTTACAAAGTAAGGAAACCCCTACTTTCCCCGCGGTCTCTGTCACTGATTTCTTTGGATGTAGCACTGTCCTTACTAGGAGGCCCCGTGCGTTCACCCTATATTCTTTTGCAGCTCTCTCTCTGCGCTGCTTCTGGAAGTCCTTGAGTTGAAGCAGTTCTTCTGGAAGCTCCATACATGTAGGCTAAGAAAAGAATGGGAAAATAAGTCTACTATAACTAAACTTCTGAATATGGTCCTTAAAATCACTTCTGCTATACTTAACAGTATTTAGCAAAGTGAGGATCAACTCAAATGTGTTCTTATGGCTCCCTCTAGCGTATTCAACTATAGTAGTATTATTTTCGATTAAGTTAAATATTTTGAATCCACAGTTTATGTGTGTGTGTGTTGTGCATTGCGTGTTAAACATGTGTGTATGCATGTGTAAAGATTAACAATGAAAAGTAAGTGTCCCTTCCAACCTGTTCCCAGTTGCCTTAGCGAGTGCATCTTCTAGAAAGCAGTTTCATACGTAGCCTCCCACAGATAGTCTATGCATCTGTAATCATGTTTGTGTATATACATCCGTTACTAAATGTTTATCTTTTCATTGCATTGCATTTTTCAATTTTAGTTTTCCCCCAACCATTTATTTTTATAACTCTTTCTAAAAATTCTTTTACACAAATGGTAACATAGTATTATATATTCTTCTGCATCTTGAATTTTTTTTAAATTTTTTAAATTTTTTTATTTTTTTAAAATTTTTTTATTATGTTAATCCCCATACATTACATCATTAGTTTTAGATGTAGTGTTCCATGATTCATTGTTTGTGCATAACACCCAGTGCTCCATGTAGAACGTGCCCTCTTTAATAACCATCACCAGGCTAACCCATCCTCCCACCCCCCTCCCCTCTAGAACCCTCAGTTTGTTTTTCAGAGTCCATCGTCTCTCATGGTTCGTCTACCCCTCCGATATCCCCCCTTCATTCTTCCCCTCCTGCTATCTTCTTCTTTTTTTTCTTAACATATATTGCATTATGCATCTTGAATTTTTAAACTAAAAAATTTGTCTTGGATTTTTCCCTGTTAGCATTCTTATAGGCTATATGGATATGCAATAATTTATTTAACTAAATCCATATGGATGGATAGTTAGTTGTTTCCAGTATTCTGTCATTACATAAATGCTATAGTAAAGAATATATTAAGAAAATATCCTCTTTGTTACATGAGGCAAATAATTTTTCCCAGGTTGCTTGCCTTTTGACTTTCATCATAGTACTTTCACCACAGAAACATGTTAAGTCAAGTTTATTAATCCTTTATGAGTTCAGAGTATCTCTGAATTGCATAGAAAGGCATTCCCTCATACAACTCCATAGCAAAAACGCAAATGGTCATCCAGTTTAAAAATGAGCAAAGGACCTGAATAGACATATTTCCAAAGAAGACATTAAAATGGCCAATAGGTATATGAAAAGGTGTTTGGGATCACTAATCATCAGGTAAATGCAAACCCCAAACACAATAAGTTATCACTTCACACATGTTTGGATGGCTATTGTCAAAATAATGGCAAGAATGTGGAGAAAAGGGAACCCTTATTCATGGTTGGCGGGAACAGAAATTGGTACAGCTACTATGGAAAACAGTACGGAAGTTCCTCAAAAAATTAAAAATAGAACTACCATGCAGTCCAGCAATTCCACATCTGGGTATATATACAAAGGAAATGAAATCACTATCTTTAAGAGATAGCTGCACTCCCTTTACACTGTAGCATTACTCACAATAGCCAACATATGGAAACAACCTGTTTACATCAACGGATGAATGGATAAAAAAGATGTGAGATAGATAGATAGATAGATAGATAGATAGATAGATAGATAGACAGACAGACAGATCTCACACACACACACATATACACATATACCCACAATGGAATATTTAGCCATAAAAAAGAAAATCCTGCCAGAAAATCCTGCCATTTGTGACGTGTATGCACTTAAAGGGCATTATGCTAAGTGAAATAAACCAGACAGAGAAAGACAAATACTGTATGGTATCACTTATATGTGGAATCTTTAAAAAAAAAAAAAAGCTGATTTTATACGAACAGAATAGAATGGAGGTTGCCAGCGGCTAGGGGGAGGGGAAAAGGGGGAGATGGAGGTCAAAGGGTACAAACTTTCAATTACAAGAAAAATAAACCATAAAAAAATAAATAAATAAATTCTGAGGATTGAATATATTGCATGTTTACTATAATAATTTGGTATTGTATACTTGAAAGTTGCTAAGAGCAGATCTTCGGCATTTTCACCACACACACAGAGTTAATTATGTGAGATGATGGATATGTTAATTACCTTAGTCTTGATAATCATTTCACAATGTATATGTATATCAAATCATCACAATGTACACCCTATACACAATTAATTTTGTCAATTATTCTTCAATGAATGTGGGGGGGTGGGAAGAAAAGCATTCCTTACTGTGAAATAATTTTCTTTTGTTTTTTCTAATAATTTTATAATCCCATTATTTACATAAATACTTGATCCGAGGAATTTATTTTGGTAATCCAACTCTGACTCTTCTCCCGTACAATGGTTAGTCAATTACCTATAGCCATTTATTGATTATCTTTTTCTCATTAATTGGAAATTCTACCTTTATCCCAACGATATTGGCAGATATTTTCTTTTAAAGATTTTATTCATTTATTTGACAGAGAGATAGCAGGGGAAATCACAAGCAGGGGGAGCGGCAGGCAAAGGGAAAGGGAGAAGCAGACTCCCTGCTGAGTAGGAAGCCCAATGCTTGATACCAGGACCCTGGGATCATGACCTGAGCCGAAGGCAGATGCTGAACTGACTGAGCCACCCAGGTGCCCCCATACTGGCAAATGTATATTGGATCTTTTTTTTAAGATTTTATTTATTTATTTGACAGAGAAAGACACAGAGAAAGAGAGGGAACACAAGCAGGGGGAGCAGGAGAGGGAGAAGCAGGCCTCCCGTGGAGCAGGGAGCCCAATGAAGGGCTCGATCCTGGGACCCAGGGATCATGCCCTGAGCCGAAGGCAGACATTCAACGACTGAGCCACCCAGGTGCCCCTATATATTGGATCTTCTGCTGGGTTCTCTACTATGTTCCACTGATCTGCCTACACATGTACCAGTCACAAACTGTTGGTTGTTTTTTTTTTTTTTTAACTAATCTCTGCACCCAGCACGGGCCTCAAACTTACAACCCCGAGATCAAGAGATTCATGATCTACCAACTGAGCCATCCAGGTGCCCCACAAATGATTTTTATTTAATGTACCACTTATATGACTTAATATCTGACAGGACTATTCTTATTTATATATATTTATCTATATAAACACTATAATCACAGTTTGCCAAAATAATGCTGGTGTTAGTATTTTTCTTGGAATAGAGATAAATTCAAAAGTAAATTTAGGAGTAATGTATAGCTAAAAATGCTTAGTGTCCCCATTCATTTAAGTCTGCTTTTATACCATTCAGTAATATTTTAATGTTTTCTTTATATCTCACATTTCTTGTAAGATTTCTAGGTAATTTATCTTTTTGTTACAATTATAAACGGATGTTTTCTCCCATTATATTTTCTTGCTGTGTATATGGATGCAAGAAAACTATCAATTTTCATGTTATATTTGTACCCATTTTATTAAATTGTTCTTTTGTTTGTAGTAATCTTTTCCCATTGATTTTCTACAGTTTTCAGTTGTATCATAGGCAAGTCATAATTTTGATTCCTCCTATTCATTTTTTATAGTTTGCCTTTTTTTTTTCCTTCAAATTTCATTGGCAGGACGCCTGGGTGGCTTAGTCGATTAAGCATCTGTCTTCGGCTCAGGTCATGATCCCAGGGTTCTGGGATCAAGCCTCACATAGGGATCCCTGCTCAGGGGGGAGCCTACTTCTCCCTCTGCCTGCCACTCGCCCTGCTTGTGCTATCTCTCTCTGACAAATAAATAAATAAAATCTTAAAAAAAAATTTCATTGGCTAATAGCTTCAAAAAATGTTAAAGTGGTGGTGGTAATCGCAATTTTTGTATTTTCTTGATACTAATGGGAATGCTTTTAGTGCTTCCAATCAAACTTTATGTAGACTTTTTTTTTTTAAAGATTTTTTATTATTATTTATTTATTTGAGAGAGAGAGAATGAGAGAGAGCACATGAGAGGGGTTAGGGTCAGAGGGAGAAGCAGACTCCCTGCCGAGCAGGGAGCCCGATGCGGGACTCGATCCAGGGACTCCAGGATCATGACCTGAGCCGAAGGCAGTCGCTTAACCAACTGAGCCACCCAGGCGCCCAAACTTTATGTAGACTTCTTGCTTGCGATATGTTTTATCATGTATTCCAACTTTAATCAGTAATGTATATAGGATATTATCACATTTTTTTCAGCATTAAACAGTGAGAGCAAAATATAAAAAGTTATAAAACTCCTTGGTTTTACAATGATAAATAAAAGACATTTAAATTCTCCAATTGAACAAGGTATGCAAGGATTTTTATGTTGCTCTTTTTTTGCTAAACAGTGAGAGCAACATACAGAAAGGTTACATTTTTTTCAGCATATATGAGATAATAAGACTTTCTTTGTTCTAGGAAAATGGAGAGTTTCCTAACACTGTACCATGCTTGCAAGTAGAAATCAGCAACACATTAAAAGAAAAGTATAATACATCTAAGTAGGGATTGTATCAAAAATGCTATTATTTTATTTAGGATTTTGCTTCAGTATTCCTAAGTAAGAAGGGCTAATAGCAGCAATAGCAGCAGACTGCAACCTTTTTTTTTTTTAAACGATTTTACCTTTAAGCAATCTCTACACCCATCATGGGGCTCAAACTCATGACCCTAAGACCAAGAGTCACATGCTCCACTGACTGAGCCAGCCAGGTGTCCCCAGATGGCAACCTTTTATATAAGGGGCCAAACAGTAACTATTTTAGCAACAAATGATCTCTGTTGCATACTTTTTGTTAAAAAAAAAAATCCTTTAAAACCATAAAAAGCATTCTTACCTTGTGAGCTGTACAAAAGCAGGCTGCGGGCCAGATGTGGCCTTAAGGCAATAGTTTGCCAACTCCAGGTCTATAGTTCTGTTACATTGTGCTGGCTTCTTATAAATTAGTAATGAAATCTTAAATTTATCCATTCTTTGACAGAATATAACTTAATATTGTGAAAAAGTACTCAAGGAGATGAATGAAGCCCAAGCTATAGCCCCTTCAAATATTTATTACCAAGTCAGCCTCGTGATTTGCTGTAGCTGTGAAGAGGGGGTATCACTGTGCCCTCCATGAGCAATGGGGCAGGAATGGAAGTCCTAAAAACACAGTCACAGAGAGCCGCACCTACCTCTGTGCCTCCCAGGCGATCTGCAGACCCTTCCCGGTAGGTGTTTAGGTACCCGTCCACAAGTGTGGTTAGGTCAGACATCATCTCATCCAGGAGTACCAAACGAAGGGGTAGTAGGTAGGTAGATTCCAGGGCCAAAATTTTCAGTAAGGAAGGTGAAAGAGGTCGTGTGAACCACACTTCTGGATTTTCCTAGAGATACCAAAACAATTTTCTCTGAATAATAAGCAAAACTTTAAAGATAACTGTTTATCTAAGAGTTGCTTAACTTAAAACACTATTACCATCATTTTCTTCAATGACAGTATATTCTGAAAACACACACACACACCCCTTACGTATGTATACATTTAGTGTGCTTACGTGAGAGGGAAAAGACAAGGTGACAGGGAGGGAGGGAGGGAGAGAGAGAGAGAGAGAGAGAAAGCTCAATCCATCCATCAATCGATCAGGGCTTCTCATTCAAAACTGAAGAGAGTAGACTTGATTATAGGACCAAAACTGTAGCCAATATTGTCATGACCTACGTGTGCAGGTGAGGCTATTAGGAGCTAAGGAAAATTTATCTTACTTTGAGAGAAATAATTGGGATGGTTTTTGTTCCATCACCTTAAACAACGATCCCAACAAAAACCTCCCCTGGAGGATTGTAAATTTACTCCAGAGTACTTTCTGATAACCACTAAATCTGAATCCTGGCTTTTATCCACTTGAAATCACAAACAAACTTACCATTTGAACCAGCTAAAATTTTGGCAATGCTCATATGCTTACATACTAGCATATGTCTATATAATATGCTGATGATCCTGCTCACAAAACCCTTGGAAAAATTAATGGGACATCTTCAGTACTCACCTGAATCAATTTTTGTCTTTCTTCCAGAAAGGAGAGATATTTAGGGGCTACCTTAAGGTGTCTGATTAAACTCTCCTGTAAAGAACTGATGCAGTTTGGAAGAAAGCCACCTGTTTCCATGGAAAATTGAAGGACATCTGCTACCTGTGGCATAAAAAACAAAACAAAACAAAATAAAAACCTGTCTGTAGAATACATAGCTATCTCATGGCAGAAATAGCAGAAATATATTTAAAAAAATGTCTTTAAATACCATTCTCCCCAAGGACCCACATGATAGAAAATGCCATCAGAAAAATCGTTCAGTCAACTAATTCTGAAAAATTAGGAAAGAAAAAAAAAAAGGATCACCCAACTTTAATGTATCTTTGTCTATTTTCTTTTCCACTCCTTTTGTTTGCCTGCCTTATGGTTATCTATTACTCTTTGGTGCCTTTAGGCAATGGGAAAAAGGAAGATAAATTTCAAGAATTATTTGTATTACTTATCAGCAACTCTGGCAAAGTTTTGGTAAGGAAAGCTAATACAATTAAGAATTGGAGGGGCACCAGGCTGGCTTAGTTGGTAGAGCACGCAACTCTTGATATCAGTGTTGTGAGTTTGAGCTCCATGTTGGGTGAAGAAATGACTTAAAAATAATAAAATCTTGGGATGCCTGGGTGGCTCAGTCAGTTAAGCATCTGCCTGTTCGGCTCAGGTTATGATCTCAGGGTCCTGGGATGGAGCTCCACATCGGGCTCCCTGCTCAGAAGTGAGTCTGCTTCTTCCTTTCCCTCTGACCCTCCCCCATGCTTGCGTGTATGCTCTCTCTCTCTCTCTCAAATAAATAAATAAAATCTTTAAAAAAATTAAGAATTGGACTAATTATTTATCTGTGTATGGTAGGCTAAATAGTGCCCCCAGAGACATCCACATCCTAACCTCTCGAACATGTCAACGTTGTTTTATATGGCAAAACGGACTTTGCAGGAGTGATTAAGATAAGCTCTTGAGATAGGAAGATTATCTTGAATTATCTGGGTGGGTCCTAAATGTAATAACAGGGAGGTTCAGGGAGATTTGGCTACAGTCACTGGAGGTGATGGGGTGATGGAAGCAGAGACTGCAGTGGTGCATTTTTTCTTTTTTTTAACAAACGAACAAACTCTTTATTTGAAAACAAACAATTCAGAATCAACTGACCACCTTTTCTAAAACTTAGAGGTTTTTTAAGGGGATTCTTTCATAGAAAAAAAGAAAATTATGTCATTCCCCAAATACAAATACAATTTTTATCTTACTTTCTTTCTTGCATACACATTCACACTTCTTTATGCCAATATCATAGTACTATTAAAAGACAAATGTGGGGGCGCCTGGGTGGCTCAGTCGTTAAGCATCTACCTTTGGCTCAGGTCATGGTCCCAGGGTCCTGGGATCGAGCCCCACATCAGGCTCTCTGCTCCTCGGGAAGCCTGCTTCTCCCTCTCCCACTCCCCCTGCTTGCGTTCCCTCTCTTTCTGTGTCTCTCTCTGTCAAATAAATAAAATCTTTAATAAATAAATAAAAGACAAATGTGCTGTCACAACACTTCAACTTCAGGGCAATCAGTGGGCAGTCCTCTCTTACTGGGACCAATAAAAAGGTTTCAATAAAAAAAGTCAGTACTCTAGGGGCGCCTGGGTGGTTCAAATGGTTAAGCATCTGCCTTCAGCTCAGGTCATGATCCTGGGGTCCTGGGATCGAGCCCCACATCGGGCTCCTGGCTCAGAGGGAGCCTGCTTCTCCTTCTCCCTTTCCCCCTCTCCCCAGTTCATGCTCCTCTCTCTATATATATCTCTGTCAAATGAATAAATTTTTAAAAAATCTTAAAAAAAAAAAAGTCGATACTCTAGAAAACATTCATGCCAACTCTCCTCATTTCCATGCAAAACTCAAAGTTCTCCAGACTTCTTGATTCCTTTAGCCCTCAATACCGCTCCTTCTTAACCTTCTACCCCCACGCCACTGCCACTGAGCAAACACCAACAGGGTCCTAAGCACTTCAGGAAAAATTAGTTTTGCCAAAACTAAACTAAAATAAAAAAGAATTCTATATACTAATATAACTATCTATCTCCCTCTAGTTGCTGGCCAGGGCCAAATGTCACTGGGTTTATGTGTGTTTTCTTGGTCCAGCCCACCAACTGACTACCAATTTGTGATTGCAAGCAGTGGTACATTTTCAAGTTGGCAGGAGCCACAAGCCAAAGAATATAGGTAACAGCTGAAAAGGCAGAGAAACAGACTTCCCTCAGAGTCTCCAAAAGAAACCAGCCCTGCTGACACCTTGATGTTAGCTCAGTGAAAATGATTTTAGAGCTCTGACCTCCAGAACTGTAAGAGAGTAAATTTATGTTGTTTTAACCTACTAAATTTGTGGTGATTTGTTACAATAGCAATAAGAAATGAATACACTGTGTTAAAGGAAAAAAATTGGAAAAATTCTGAATTCTTGCTTCTTGTAATATGGAAATCTGAAAAGTGAATATGGGAAGATGTGCCAACGTGTTCATATGGGGTCTAATCAAGAAACCTAACGGTCTCAGGGGAACAATGAACAATTCTCTTACATTTTGGAGTAAGCTAGAAATAATATCTATATAGTGAAAAATCCTGAAACAGGCCCAAGGAACATGTCAACAAGAGAAGTGGCATAAAGTTCATTATGGAAAGATACATAAAGAACAAACTTGAACCATATTTAATAACATAAAGCTGAACTTTTAGGAATTTCTGCTCAAAAATATTGGCGAGGGATATAGAGATCACTTAAAATAATAATAATAATAATAAATAACTGGCTAACTCATTATTTTAACCCCTCTCCAAAGGCTCTAGACTTGTGTATTCAACATGTCCCCTTTGACTGGCATAAACCTAGAAGACTAGAAGAACATAAAGAAGACATAATGAAAGCTAGTGGTTTTACTATTCTCACAGCCAAACCAGAAACTCACATCAGCTCTAAGAGCTAGTTAGTATAGACTAAGGACTTCTCATTTCTCTAGGATTCTCTAGGGCAGAGAAGAATCATAGATAATCAGACTATTTTGGCCCAGAATAGGCTTTGGGGCGTATCTAAGACAACCTGCATCTCTGAGCTAGATGCTAACTAGCTATTAGTCTTAACTGATAAATATGAGCTAAAGGCACAGATTGTGACTGTTCACCTCACACTAACACTAAACACACAGATTGTGACTGTTCACCTCACACTATCTCATGTCAGACTTCTGAATGACCCAAGTTGTTCAAGTTTCTGAATGCTATAGAGTATGGATCTTGCTTCTTCTTTTTTTTTTAAATTTTGAGATTTTTTTTTTTTTAAGTAATCTCTACACCCAGTGTGGGGCTTGAACTCACAACCCCAAGATCAAGAGTTGCATGCTCTACTGACTAAGCCAGCCAGGTGCCCCAGAGCTTTCTTCTTATTTGACAAATTCCGGAGCAAAATGAGGGGAAAAATCCCCAATACTTTCTGTTTTTTTTTAAAGATTTATTTATTTATTTATTTGAGAGAGAAAGAGCATGCAAGCAGGGGGAGCGGCAGAGGGAGAGAGATAGGCAGACTCCTCGCTAACACAGGGCTCCATCCCAGGACCCCGAGATCATGACCAGAGCCTAAATCAAGAGTCAGATGCTCAACCGACTGAGCCACCCAGGCACCCCCTAAATACTTGTAAGTAACTTTTCTGTAGTGCTTTTATAGTTCATCAAATGTTCTCACCTATTGTATAGACAACTTACATGAAGAAGAAGGCAGGAATGAGGCACACACACACAAAAAGACTCAATCACTCACCAAATGAGGCCTATTTTCTATAAGAGCCACATATGCTGGACTGAATCCCTGCTTGTACCTGTGTGTCAAAGACATTATTCAGCAAAATTCCATACTGATGAGAGAGGCAATCAGAAAGCCAACGACAATCATGGATAACCTAAGGAATCAGAAGACAGAGTAATTAGATCCTGATTGCTAATCTTACTAGTGGGGGAATCAGCCTACCCACTCACCTTCAAAATTCTCTTGTCTTCTAATATCATCTGAAGTCCATTGTTGAAAGCACGACTTCCCAGAAGGAAAATGTCAAATAAGTAAACTCGGCTATTTGTGGCCACCTACAATAGACCATTTAGACACATATATTATAGGATATAAAAGAACTAAGGAAGGGGATCTGAGGATCAAGAAAGATATGTGATAAAATATTTCACACCCTCACTTTTAAAGAAAACAATAGGCATTCAGTGATTCGTAGGGAAAACAAGTTTAAATTGATCTTAAGAAATTATCATTTGTGATCTTTTCTTTCTTCTTTTCTTTCTTTCTTTCTTTCTTTCTTATGAGAGAGCATGAGCAGGGGGAGTGGGAGAGGGAGAGAGAGAATCTCAAGCAGACGCCATGCCAAGTGCAGAGCCTGACACGGGGCTCAATCCCACAACCCTAAGATCATGACCTGAGCTGAAATCAAGAGTCAAACGCTTAATCAACTGAGCCACCCAGGTGCCCCTCATTGTGATTTTTCAATCACAGAAAGAGACAAGCTGGCGGATATAGCCTTTTGCTTTTTACAGTCCTAAATTTAATGTTTTACATCTCACCCATGACATTTTAATACTCAAAGGATTATAAGTTTAAGAGGAATGAATAGCATTTCATTGTTGATAACACAACATGCTATTTCTCTGACTCTCATAATATGCAGGGTTGTGTTGTGTGTTACATAAAATTACTCATAAGAGAAGATCCCTGGGCGCCTGGGTGGCTCAGTTGGTTAAGCGACTGCCTTCGGCTCAGGTCATGATCCTGGAGTCCCTGGATCGAGTCCCGCATCGGGCACCCTGCTCGGCAGGGAGTCTGCTTCTCCCTCTGACCCTCCCCCCTCTCATGTGCTCTCTCTCATTCTCTCTCTCTCAAATAAATAAATAAAATCTTTAAAAAAAAAGAGAAGATCCCTGCTCTCTAGCAGTTTTTTTTTTTTAGAAGATCTTATTAATTTATTTGAAAGAGAGAGAGAGAGCATGAGCAGGGGGAGAGGAAGAAACAGACTCCCCTGCTGAGCAGGGAGCCCGACTCAGGGCTCCATCCCAGGACCCTGGGATCATGACCTGAGCCAAAGGCAGATGCTTAATCGACTGAACCACCCAGGTGCCCCTCTCTAGCAGTTTTCAGTAGGCAACAAATAAACTGACACAAATGGTAGGATGTGAGACACTGTTTTTTTAGATCAATTTTATACAATCATAAGAATTTTCGATTGTTTCTGATCATAAAATTCACAAAGGCAGTACTATAGCTGGATCATCTACTGAGTCAGGGAATGAAGGCAAAGAGACCCTAATAGGTCTACAGAGCCAGCGACAGGGCAGTCTGATGTCATCTTTGTCATTTTAGGAGCTAAGTGTTGATACAGCTACAATTGCCAGGCCTACCTGACACCCATTCTTGGACCTTTCATGTTGTTTGCTAGAACAGGATACCTAAAATAGTCACTCCTTGCTCTTTTTCTCTACCTCCTTAATTATAAAAACTTAATTTTTTCAGATTTTCAAAAAGTTTGTAAAATAATTCTCTGCTAGATTGCAAACTCTGTGAGAGGAGAGATTATGCGGGATTCACCACTGTACATGCATCAACTAGAACAGAACCAAGCCCATGGATGGCTTAGACATTTCTGCAGTGAGCCAAGGCATGCCATACAATACTCCCTTCCATTTTTCATATGCAAACAATGTATATGGCTCTGATAATATGCATTCCAATCTATATCCTGCTTTCTTCCACTCAGAACTTTGCAAACATTTTTCTACATTGCACTCGTCATCAATTTTTGGCAGCTGCATAAGATCTATCAAATCTACAGTAATGTTTCCTATTGTTAACTACTTAAGTGGTTTCT
The DNA here is from genome assembly GCF_002201575.2 of Neomonachus schauinslandi. Taxonomy (NCBI): domain Eukaryota; kingdom Metazoa; phylum Chordata; class Mammalia; order Carnivora; family Phocidae; genus Neomonachus; species Neomonachus schauinslandi. Next base: position 82,160,301 of record NC_058411.1, read on the forward strand.
GATTTTTTGCCAGAAAATGATGCCAAGATCACTAGGTTCTCACATATTTTTTTTTGTATTTTGAATTATTTAGGGTAGATACCTCGATGTAGCCCTGAGAAGTGGGCAGACTGCCAATCATAATAAAATATAGTCTCTCAGTAGGTGGAGGTAGGTCCCAACTCAAAGAACAGAAGACATTGGTTGGGGATTCAGTCTGCTTTCTTGGCTCCCCCACCCCCCTTAAAAACTGATGCTGCTGAGTTTGATCCAAAGGTGGCTGCCCAACCTATAGCTATTTGAGGCTCACTACGAACTTCTTTTGACACAATGGGGACCCTCACCTGACAACTCCCAGGCCCAGGAAAATGAAAATGATGTGGCAGAATCCTGCTGTGGAACGCTACCAACCAGAAAGAAGGATAAAAATTCTTCATATATAAAAAAAATCTTCATATATATTTTTTTAAGATTTTATTTGGGGGGCGTCTGGTCATTGGTAGAGTGTGCAACTTTTTTTTTTTTAAAGATTGTATTTATTTGACAGAGAGAGACACAGCGAGAGAGGGAACACAAGCAGGAGGAGTGGGAGAGGGAGAAGCAGGCTTCCTGCGGAGCAGGGAGCCCGATGTGGGGCTCGATTCCAGGACCCCGGGATCCCAGGACCCTGGGATCATGACCTGAGCTGAAGGCAGACGCTTAACGACTGAGCCACCCAGGCGCCCCTACAGCATGCAACTCTTGATCTCAGGGTTGTGAGTTCAAGCCCCACGTTGGGTGTAGAGTTTACTTAAAAAAAAAAATTAAAGATTTTATTTTTAAGTAATCTCTATACCCAACATGGAAGTTGAACCCACAACCCCGAGATCAAGAGTAGCAAACTCCACTGACTAAGCTAGCTAGCTGCCCCTAAAATTCTTCACATATCTAAGGTGAGAGAAAAGAGCTGGGAAAGACCTCAAGCAGAGCCTGTGAGACAGCAATGATGATTATAAAAGTGAACCTATGAAGAGACAGAAGCTCTTTCCTCTTGAAAAGAATAAACTCAGTACTAGAAGAGTGAAAGACATTCCAAACAAGTTATAGGATAGTGACACTGAGGTGACATAAAGAAGACAATTAAAATCAATTTGTCAGTGAATCCACAATTATTTCAAAATAAAAAGTTTAAAATATCTTTTACCTGAAGCCAACATAGTTTCCCATGACGACACACATTAGCACCTTCGGCTGCCACACTCAGGACACTCTGCTTCTTGATGTGGAGCATCTGGTGAGAAAAAGGAAGGAAATCTCCAGAGAATAAATGTTGCGATTATGACATCATGAATGGCACAAGTAAAATGGCTAGCAATTAATAAAGTGGTTAATAGGGGCACCTAAGTGGCTCAGTTGGTTAAGCATCTGCCTTCAGCTCAGGTCATGATCCCAGGGTCCTGGGATAGAGCCCCACGTCGGGTTCCCTGCTCTGCGGAGAACCTGCTTCTCCCTCTCCCTCTGCCTGCCGCTCTGCCTACTTGTGCTCTCTCTCTCTCTCTGTCAAATAAATAAATAAAATCTTAAAAAAAAAAAGCCCAAAGTGGATACTATGTTTTAAACGTACAAAACTGGACTAATCCAAAACACAAGTCAGCTTCTCTTTTTCACACACACACACACACACACAGACACACACACAGCACACTGAATATTTCTAATTTCTTTTTTGTTTTTGCAAAATTATAACACAACTGGAAAATAAATCATTCATATCCTAAATGCTAATAGAAGTTGAAAACTCAGGTACCTTGTGTTACCACTGATGCTATAGCAAAAAATTTCTATCTTTATGACCAGATTCCTCATGCAAAGAACAGTGCCCTAACACAGGGCAGTTTACTGTACCTGAAGGGAACTCATGTAGTGGCTGATTCCCACAGTTTATACTATTTAGAATGAGAGACACAAGAACTCAACAGGTCCCTTAAAGTCGTAGGTTCATTAAGTTACTCAAAACTGATATAGTGGTATTACAGGAACACATGCTGATCTTTGATTATAATCTTATCCTATTTCAAAACATTATATCATTCTAAAATCCTTAACCCATAATCTATGAAAATACCTACACGATACAAGATTCTCCCCATTTTACAGGTAGGTAAATTACTCGAGAAAGAAGGGCACAGTAACTTTCACTAGCACGATATCTTCCTTTAGTGAGCACAGAATGTTTCTACATTGAGTATTTTCCATCAATGATGAAAAAGGGGGACTGAATTTCAGTTCTACCCTCAACCAACAGCAAGAAGGCTGTGGAACTGGGAACAAAAGCTGCACTTCTCTATTGACAAGAATTTCCAACTACCTCTTCAAATTTCCGGTTTCTTATCCCATTTTTCGTTGTTGTCGGACCCTTTGAAGAATCTGTTGATATATAAAGAATTCTTACAACACAATTAAAAAATGGGCAAAAGGGGCACCTCGGTGGCTCAGCTGGTCAAGTGTTTGACTCTTGATCTCAGCTCAGGTCTTGAACTCAGGGTCATGAGTTTAAGCCTCATGTTGGGCTCCACGCTGGGTGTGGAGGCTCCTTAAAAAAAAAAAAAAAAAAAAAAAAGGCAAAGGAGGAGCACCTGGCCAGCTCAGTTGGTAAAGCATGTGACTCTTAATCTCAGGGTTGTGAGTTTAAAGCCCACATTGGGAGTAAAGCCTACTTAAAAATGGGCAAAGGAATAGACATTTCTCCAAAGAAGATATATAAACATCCAACAAGTACATGAAAAATGCTCTACATTATTAGCCATCAGGGAAATGTAAATCAAAACCACTGAGATACCACTTCACACCACTAATGTAGCTATAATCAAAATGACAGATAACAAGTGTTAGTGAGAATGTGGAGAAGTTGGAATCCTGCTGGTGGGGATGTAAAACAGTGCAGCAGCTTTGGAAAACAATGGCCAATCCTCAAAATGTTAAACACAGAGTTATTATATGACCCAGCAATTCCACTCCTAAGTATCTATCCCAGAGAAATGAAAACTATGTGCTAACAAAAGCTTGTACATGAATGTTCATAGCAGCGTTATTCATAATAGCCAGAAAGTAGAAGAACCCAAATGGTGAAAGGATAAAATATGGTATATCCATATAAAAGAATGTTATTTGGCAACAGAAATAAGTGAAATTTACTGATACATGTTATAACTCAGATCAACCATGAAAACATGCTAAGCAAAAGAAACCAGTCACAAATGACCACATATTGTATGATCCCATTTATATGAAATGTCCTAGGGGCCCCTGGGTGGCTCAGTCAGTTAAGTGTCTGACTCTTGGTTTCGGCTCAGGTCATGATCACAGGGTTGTGAGATGGAGCCCCTCCTCAGGCTTTGCACAGGGCATGGAGCCTGCTTAAGATTCTCTCTCTCCCTTGCCTTCTGCCCCTCCCCCGCTCACATGTGCATGCTCTCTCTCTAAATAAAAATAAAAATAATATGTGAAATGTCCTAAGCAGGCAAATCCATAGAGGCAAAAAATAGATTATTGGTTGCCAAGGGCTGCGGGACGGTGGGGGGAGGCATGGAGGTGATAGTTATGAAGTCTAGGGTTTCTTTTGTTGGTATCAAAAATGTTCTAGGGGGGCACCTGGCTGGCTCCGGCAGTAGAGCATGTGACTCTTGATCTCAGGGTTGTGGGTTCAAGTTCCACATTGGGTGTAGAGATTACTTTAAAAACAAAACAAAAACCTTAAAAAAAAAAAAAAAAAGAAAATGTTCTAAAATTCATTGTGATGGATGTACAACTCTGAATATGCTAAAATCCAGTGAACTATACATTTTAAATCGGTGAATTTAATAGTATGTGAACTGTATCTTACTTAAGTGGTTAGAGAAAAAAGAATCTGTGGAAAGCTAACTCTCCCTTAAAGAAATGCATAAGCTTGCGTCTAGAAGCTTAATGACTCCCCTGTGAACTGTATGCTGGGCTGAATAGTTACTGTCATGTCTGAAATTCATAAATGATTATAGAGAAATTGCCTAAACAGAGCATGTAGAATGGACTTTTAAAAATATAGTAAAAATATTTCAGACTCTCCTCTAAAACTGCCAATGGCTTTCCTTCTTACTCAAGTCAAACTCAAACTCCTTACCATGTCCAAAAACCCTACCTGATCTGCCTCCTGACCACTTCCATTTCCTATCACTCTTCTTCACCATGGTCCTGCCTCCCTGCTGTTCCTCCACACAAGTTAAGTGTGCTTCAGCTCAGGGCCTTTGCACTCGCTAATCATGCTTTTTAAAAGTTCTTTAGCTGAATATCTACATGACTAGCTCTGTTACTTCTTTCAAACGTCTGTTCCAATGTCACCTCTTCACAGAGATTTTCTCTGTCCACCCTACATAAAATAGGAACTCCTTGTTCCTCTACTCTTCAAACCACACTTTATTTTTCTTTATAACACTTACCACCAGTTGATAGACATTGTTTGTTTATTTTCTTGCAATAAAATGTAAACTCCTTGGGGTGCCTGGCTGACTCAGTCGGAAGACCATGCAACTCTTGATCTTGGGGTTGTGGGTTCATGCCCCACACTGGGTGTAGTGATTACTTAAATACATAAATAAATCTTGAAAAAAAAATAAACTCCTTGGTGGTTAGAACTTTGTCTTTATTATTATTTTACCCTAGACTTCAGAACAATACCTGACATTTAGCAGGCACTCAGATATTTTATTGGGAATTTATTAGGGAAAGCACTAATGATCTTATAGTAACAGAGAAATTTATGAGATATAAACATGATACCCATATGCAGACAATACTCGGAATGATCAAGGGCAATACTTACTGCAGCACCAAACTTCTGCTGGAATTGATCAATGACTGTATATGTCACCTCCTCTTCCTCTGCAGGAGAATGATGGTAATAGACACATTTGTCTTCCTTGGCAATAGAATAACCCTCCCACTCATTTTAGCCATCCTCATAAACTCCTCCTCTATTGCAGCTCAAAGGTCTAGTGTTATTTCATTATCACCTGTGTCAGCCCAACACACAGTGAACACTCTAGCATCCTGTTTCTCAAATGAGAATAAATAAAAGCCCCACCAATGATAATCTTATGAATTAGACTATTTAATCATTTCCTGTGAAAATCCAGTAATGTTTCCTTCCTCATAGATTTATGTCTTAAATATTTCAAGACATGCACTTTTAAAAGGATGTTCATAATAAAAACAAATGGTTTAAAATAAATCAGTCCTGGAGATGGGCCATAGTTCACACTTTTGGAATTCTCTGGGTCCTTAATTATGGTTTTAAATCATGTAATTTAAAAGATTAGAGGTATAGCATACCATATAGTTTCTCTTCATCTCCAACTTCTAAAACTTAGGAGTGGCAGAGGACACAGTCCACGTACCTCTTTTTCTCTATCCATACTCACTCTCCTAGTGATCTCATCTAGTCTCAAGACTGTAAATATCATCTATTGGCGAATTCTTACATTTGTATCTCCATCTCAGACCCTTCTCCTCCTCTCTAGGCCGACATTCAAACTTCGGTGGACCTAAACTCTTTTTTTTTTTTTTTTTAAGATTTTATTTATTTATTTGACAGAGAGAGAGAGAGTACAAGCAGGCAGAGAGGCAGGCAGAGGGAAAGGGAGAAGCAGGCTCTCCCCCGAGCAGAGAGCCCGATGCGGGGCCCGATCCCAGGGCCCTGGGATCATGACCTGAGCCAAAGGCAGACGCTTAACGACTGAGCCACCCAGGCGCCCCTGGACCTAAACTCTTAATCATCTTCCCAAAACCTGTTCTGCCCAGAATTGTTCCCAGGTCAGTTGAATAGCACTCCATACTTCAGGCTACTCAGACCCAAACCCCCGAAGTCACTCTTGATTCTCCTCTTTCACATCCACATCTAATACACGAGTACACTGTTGGCTACACCTCAACATACATCCAGAAGTCCACTACTTTTTACCAACCATACTGCTACCACTACGGTCCAAGCTACCATATCAATTTGCCTTAAAATTATTTCAATAGCCTAATAGGTATTCATGCTTTTACCTTCCTCCTCTCTCAGTATCCATACAGTATCTAGAGTAACTGTTAAAACAGAAGTCAGATCATGTTACTCTTCTGCTCAAAACCATGCAATAGGAAGTAGAAGTATTTTTTAAAATACCATTGATAATAGTATAAAATATTAAATACTTAGGGATAAACACAGCAAAAGATGTATAAGACTTATACACCGAGAAGTACAAAACACTGTTGGGAAATTAAAGATCTCATAGAGGGATATACTGGGTTAATAGACTGGAATACTCAATATTGTTAAGATGCCAATATTCCCCAAACTGATGTATTGAGTCATTGCAATCCCAGTAAAAATTCCAGTGGATTTTTTTTTTTGGTAGAAATTGGCAACCTGATTCTAAAATTCATAGGGAAATGAATAGGGAAAAAATACCAAATAGCTAAAACAACTCTGAAAAAGAACAAAGTTGGAGAACTAACACTACCAGATTTTAAGATCTATTATCAATCAACAGTAAACAAAAACAGTCTAAAAAAACAAAAGAAATAGTAAACAGACAGTCTAGTATTAGACATCTACAATGACCTCCATGGTATGCCTACCCCACTTCATCTCCAACTACCTCTTCTTGCTCCAACTGCACTGATCACACTGATCTGGCTGTTCCTTCAAGATCCTGGCATGTTCCTATCTCAGGGCCTTTATATTCATTCTTCTTTCTGCCTAAAAAACATTTCCCCCAGATATCCACACAGCTCGATCCCTCATCTCCTTCAGGCTTTTGGTCAAATGTCACCATTTTTGTGAGGCCTGTCCGGAACACCCTAAAATTGTAAAACCACCCTCTTCACAGACTTCTCTTCCTTCTATTTTTTTCTCCTTAGCATTTGGCACTAGCATATTATATATTATTCTTCTTTATCTTATTTAGTGTCTGTTTCCTGCACCAGAACTCAATGAGGGCAGAGATACCATATTTTGGTATCTCCAATGTCTGGCATATAGTGTGCCCTCAATTATTAAATAAATAAATGAATCACAATATTTTAACTTAATTCAGAGCTTAGAAGCAATGGCCTAGCTGAGTATTCCATATAGAACCTTAACTCAGAGTTATGCCAACTCTAAAGAGTTGTGAACCACAATGAAGAGAGACTAAACAATTCAGAGCCCCAGTACTCACCTGATGGGCTGTACTTCAGGTCACTCAGCAGAGAGGTGGTTAGTGCCTCAGAGGCAGGAGAAAGAGGCTCACGTATGTTCAGGTCTTCACCTTTACCCATCCTGGTTCTTTCTGTATTTAGACTACACTTACAAAAAACAACACTCAGATGAACTTGTTCTTTGTTGCTGATGCTTACACAGATTTTGCCACACATCGGTGGTAAAGAATCTGGACCTCCATTTCATAGAGGACCCACTCATCCACTGCTTTTACACTGATTTGAAGATAACATCTAAAGATGGAAGCAAATATCCATCTATTTCTTCTCATTTCTATTACCTTAGGCCATTTGAGGAATTACACAGCTAATGAATTAGAGGTAAGTCTTTCTACCCTAATGTGTACACTTGAGTAAAATCATCATTAAGGAAATTATTCCACCATACCTGACAGAAGATGCCTTTTCTCTCATCACACCTTGTTCTACTTCATCCAGTAGTTCCACTGTAAAATAACCAAATGGCTTCCAACAGTTTCCGATCTGAACCCAATTAACCACTCCCCTGTCTCCCTCTACCACAGTCTGACTAGGTACCACACACAGTAATTGGAAATGAAATGTTAGTCCATGGAGGCCTTCACTGGCCAGCAATAAAGAGCAGAAGAGCCTATCCAAAGTACTGAAGATGCCTAACATTATGTTCCTACCTAGCTTCGCTGGTCATTCAGGGGGATTAGAAAGCTCTCTACATGTTCCAAGGCACCTCGTAGTCATACAGATTGGGTCTAGAGATAGATTTTCTTTCCTATTCATTCCCACCCTGATGCATCTTCCCTCACACCATGTACTGTTTGGGGGTTTTCTCTCAGATCCTTCCCAGATCAGTCACTTTCACTCTCACAGGCTGGTGCAGTAACAGCTCAGTGATGTGAGTTTTGCACAGTGGCAGTACCGTAGCCAATGAGGTTTATCCGAGGCGCCGTGGTTGCAAATTGAAACAGTTCAGCAACATGAAAGGCAATAGAAGCTAGACTAGAAGTCACCAAAGAAATATGAAACATTCCACAGATTCTGAAAAATTTTATTTTTAACCTAACAGTGCAGGGAATGTAGGGCAATATTGCGTATCATTGATTCTAAGATGCACATTTTAAACAACTCTGAAATCAGATATGATTTACAGTAAGTGCACATGACAGTTTAATTGGCAGCTACTTTTTCTTTCTTGGGATGTAAAAGGTAATGGTATAATTTATAATTAACAGCATTCTAGAGTCAATTAAGTATATTTAGGTACTACTCAGAGAAGATCCACTCAGGGGCCACTATATTTCCAAACGTCTCTTTCCCCTGCATTATTGGGGTGTTGAATCTGGGGCAGAGAAAGTGAAAGTCACTAAAAATACTGACTAGTCAATTATTATTCTTTATTTATTTAATTTATTTTTGTTTCAAGGTTTTATTTAAATTCCAGTTAATAATCTTCTTCATTTTAATAATTCTAATTCAAAGTGCTTTTCAGGGAGAGTGGAAAAAGTCTCAATCCATGGCTGATTGAACCACAGGGCAAAGAAGGAGAAGGCTGTCCTTTGAACTAAAAATTATGAACAAAGGCCAAGTCTTGAGAATCTAGAAAGAGATGAAATCCATGTATACAGTTCACAAAGCTGGCCTTCTTTGAAGTTAGGGAGATGGTAGTAGTGATTCCTTTGCTTCTCTTTACAAACCCATCCACAGCCTAGCTCTGATCCAGTGCAAAGGCTAATAGCTAAAGCACATGAAGAATTCCACTATGGGGGTGGGGCGGGGTGCCAGGTTAGCTTAGTTGGTAGAGCATGGGACTCCTGATCTCAGGGTTGAGTTTGAACTCCATGTCAGGGGTAGAGGTTACTTAAAAATCTTAAAAAAAAAAAAAAAAAGAATCCCACTACTACCACCACCCTCAAAGCCATTATAAAAAGGTGTTAAGGGACAAAGAGTGTTTATAGTAGCATACTCTGTGAGAAGGGACCCTTGGATAGCTGTCTGGAACTGTCTGCCTTGAAATAAGTCTGGATTGGCAGTCATTAATTTGGTGAGACTTTCATCTCTCTCTCAATTCTACCTCCCTCACAAAACAAAGTAATCTTTCAAGCAGCAGTAGTCTCTGGTCTACAGGAGTCCTTTCCTTTCCTCTCTATCTGCCCCGCTGGTAAGAAATGAACAGCTCTAGAAGGTCCCAGATCTCCCGCTCTCCCCACTCCTCCACCCCAAACTGATCTTTACTCCTCCTTGGAGGGCTTTCTGCTTTTGAGTTCTTCAAAGTAAGAACAGTTCTTGCTCCCCTTTTCTTTTATCCTATTTGGCTTGGCTGAAGCATGCTGACCAGAAGAGCTTCCATATCTGCTCTTCTTGGCAAACAGCTGGACCTACTCTTGTTAAATGGTTTTTGCTGGCAGAAATGAAGAAGAGAGCTGCATCTTGCAATTCCAAAATCCAAAAATCTCTGAAAACTAAAAATTGTCTGTACCTCTTTTGGCAGCAAAACTGACATACTATTTATAGTCCTATTTTATTCCATTTAGAATGATTATCCACGTTTCCCTGAAGAAATGTGTTTTATTAGTGTTTCCCAGATCTGCTTGAGACGTTATATAATATAAAGAGTATACATTGTGTTAGATTTTCCAAAAATCCAGATTTCTGAATTCTGAAACATTTGGCCCCCAGGGTTCAGATAAGGTACAGTGAATGTACTGTGACTCCATAGTGTCAAATTCAAAAGACAATTCCTTGCTGTTCAGATTCCTAACTACCCACTGGCTGAGTCTCTAGTAACGAGTACCAGCAGTCCTCACACTGTAAAACAAAGATGATTAAAATTCTCTATGACTATTCTGCTCATAGTACCCACTGAAAAAGTAAGATAAAGGTCAATTCTCAAATACCAACTTAAAGAGTTTGTAAGTGCAATATTAAAGGCAATACAACATCTCATATTTTTGCAAATACTGGAATGAGGCAGAGCAGTGAGTTTACTATTACTGTAAATCCCAATACCCACAGTCATGGAACATGCAGCTCTCACCGTTCAGAATCTCATGCCCAAAAAACATCTTCACTCCTGGAACACTTCGACCAGTCTCCAAATTCTTCACTGTGACAGAAAACGATTCATTCAGTTAATAAAACATAGTATTTCCCTAAAATTGTAAGAAAATAATGCCTCTCAAAAGTGCCATATCTAGGGGTGCCAGGGTGGCTCAGTTGGTTAAGCGTCCAACTCTTGGTTTCGGCTCGGGTCATGATTTTAGGGTCCTGAGATCAAGCCGTGTTGGGCTCTGCACTCAGTGCAGAGTCTGCTTGAGGATTCTCTCCCTTTCCCTCTTCCTCTGCCCCTCCCTCCACTCACTGACTCACTCTCTCAAATAAATAAATAAATCTTTTTTTAAAAGTGCCATATCTTGGGCGCCTGGGTGGCTCAGTTGGTTAAGCGACTGCCTTCGGCTCAGGTCATGATCCCGGAGTCCCGGGATCGAGTCCCGCATCGGGCTCCCTGCTCGGCAGGGAGTCTGCTTCTCCCTCTCCCACTCCCCGTTTGTGTTCCCTCTCTCGCTGTGTCTTTCTCTGTCAAATAAATAAATAAAATCTTTAAAAAAATAAAAAATAAAATAATAAAATAAATAAAAGTGCCATATCTTGAGTTTTATAAAAAAATCCCCAAATTATTTTCCCCAAGAAATGAAGAGTCAATAATAAATTACAAAGCTATAGCCTTGAAACAAGTAGGACAAAGAACAGAGAGAACCTCCGAATGGTCCGAGATGAACTTAAAGGGCAGGAGTATGAATTTAAACTTATCCCAAGACTATACTAAGGCCCTTGAGGCTCAGGACTACCTATTATATTTCTATTGATTTTTACTCCACCTAATTCCAGATAAAATTTTAAGGCAGCTGACTACTTCTAGAGTCCATACCCTGTTTCATGCCATGCTACATGCTCAAAAATACTGTCAAGGACAATAACCCAACTCCTGGCCCAAATATAGAGGCTCTTCTGTGAACAGGTAAGAGGTTAGGAGAAGTTTAGATGTCATATCTACAATACGGTGTCATTTCTCTAGATGTAAGTGCTCCCAGGGCTGTATATTTCCGTATCACTCAGCAATCCAAAATAATTGTTTCACCCTCACTGTTCCACTGAATATATTCTTACTGAGGTCAAAAATCACAACTGCCTAGTTTTCTTTTCTTTTTTTTTTTTTAAGATTTTATTTATTTATATGACAGAGAGAGAGGGAGAGAGAGAGAGAGCATGAGCAGGGGGAGGGGCAGAGGGAGAAGGAGAAACAGGCTCACCGATGAGCAGGGAGCCGGAGGTGGGGCTTGATCCCAGGACCCCAGGACCCCAGGATCATAACCTGAGCCTACGGCAGAGGCTTAACTGACTAAGCCACCCAGGCACCCCACAACTGCCTATTTTTCAAATCCAAAAAGAAGTTTATAGTCTTATCATCCTTGGCTCCCATGTATCCTTTGACAATACAGTTCTTTCCTTTCTTCTTTAGCTTATAGGACATATCTCAAGTTTAGTTCTTTTCCTACTAATTTCCTAGAGCTACCATACTGAGCACCGACTCAGAGCTAGGCACCATGCTAATTATTTGCCTACAATTAATTCTCCAGTAACATAACGAGAGAGGCATTTCATTATCTCTGTTATGTAGGAATCTGAGACTCAGAAAGGTTGAATAACTTGGTCAAGGTTACACTGCTAATAAAAGACGGAGTTAGGATTCAAACCCAGGCCTCAGGTATTTTAATACGCAACTGTGAACCAATGTTACATTGTCTCCCTCGTTTGCTCCTTCCTGTCTCTTCAACTGCCTCCACCACCTCTGACATCCTGATCTCCCCATTTCTCCTTCCCTTTTTCTTTTCCTTCCTTCCTTCCTTCTTTCCTTTCATGTAAGTAATCTCTACACCCAATGTAGGGCTCAAACTCACCACCCTGAGATCAAGAGTCACATGCTCTTCGGACTGAATCAACCAGGCACCCCCACATCCACTATTTTTACAGCACAGATTATTTCTCTGAGCTCCACTCATATTTCCAACTAATAGCAGACTTACTCTAAGATTCTCAAATTGAAATCATTATCTTCTCCCAGTAACCAACAAATTTCCTCTTCCCATTTCTATCAACTAATAACTAATATATACCTAATCTTCTGAGTCATAAATGTAGTAATCATTTTCCATTGCTATTTATTTATTTAAGAGCACATGTTGTGGGGTTGGGGGGAGGGAGAGGGAGAGAGAGAATCTTAAGCAGGCTCCACATTCAGTGTAGAACCTGACGCGGTGTTCAATCTTATGACCCTGAGATCATGACCTGAGCCAAAATTAAGAGTTGGATGCTTAACTGACTGAGCCACCCAGGCACCCTTCCATTGCTCTTTAATTACCTAATTGATTACCAGGTTACTTATCCCATCTCTTACGTATTTCTAAAATCTGCCTTCTCTTTTCCATTCCTTGCTGAGCCTTAGCTCTGACCCCCATCATGTTCCCTTTATTGGATCCCTTGATTGTCAAAATAGTTCCATCTACGCTCTTTGCCTCTAGTTTCTCCCTACTTCAGTCCTTCTTTCACATTGCTGTCATAGTGAAAATACTCCCTACCTTGTCCAAATAGTACCTAAAATTCGTAAACAAGTGTAAAGAAATATTTTCAACTTCTTTACGAATATTTTTTAATCATGCCAAGATGAAATATCATTTTTTACCTATAAAACTAGCAAAAATTTAAGAAAGATACACATCAGCATTTTTGTTAGGGGCACCTGGATGGCTCAGCTGGTTAAGCGTCTGCCTTCGGCTCAGATCATGATCTCAAGGTCCTGGGATAGAGCCCCACCTCAGCTCTGCACAAGCATGGAGCCTGCTTAAGATTCTTTCTCCCTCTGTCCCTCCCCCTCTGCTCACGTGTACTTACTCTAAAAAAAAGAAAAAAATTAAAAACATAAAAAGTTTAGCCATTAAATTGGAGTTTCAAGTAACATGAGAAAATGCTTTTTATCATGTTAAGTAAAAAAATATATACCTAACTTAATATGTCAACTATAAAAAATCTATGTAATTAAAGACTAGAGAGAAATACACCAAAATATTTCATTTAGACTGAATGCTTTGTTGAACAAGCATGTGGCATATCTTGTTTTCAACTCAGTGCCATTTATTCAGGCTAGCAACGAGCTTAGTCTCCCCACAGACAGTGGTGGTTTCTTGGACCTCCAGGGCATCTCTTTAAGGGGACTGACTCAGCTGGGGGGAACACCCTCTTACCCCTCTTTCCTCTTCCTCCTATCTGTAACATGATCTTTAGGTTTGAAGCCATGAAGATGGTAGAGCAGAAAGATGGATAATCCTGAATCTCTGCCAACTCTGGGGAGACTCACAACAGCACTGGGACGCCTGCCTTCTTTTATATAACAGAATAAACTCCTACTTTGTTTAAGCCACTGGACATAATCTGTTTCCAGCAGCTGAGCATGGTTCCTAAATAACACAGCATTAACAATTTCAGGCAACGAGTTTTAAAACTTAGATGTCTTCCACTTAAAAATCTTTCAAATTGTGGGGTGTCTTGCTGGCTTGGTCAGTAGAGCAAGCAACTCTTGATCTGATGGTCATGAGTTCAGGCCCCACACTAGGCCTAGAGCCTACTTTAAAAAAAATATATCTTTCGGGACACCTGGGTGGCTCAGTCCTTAAGCATCTGCCTTCGGCTCAGGTCATGATCCCAGGGTCCTAGGATCGAGTCCCACATTGGGCTCCTTGCTCAGTGAGGAGCCTGCTTCTCCCTCTCCCTCTACTGCTCCCCCTGCTTGTGCTCTCTCTCTGTCTCTCTGACAAATAAATAAATAAAAATCTTTAAAAAATATATATCTTTCAAATTGTTCCTCATTGCTTTCAGAAGTGTCCAAATGCTACAATATGTTAAGGCCTTCTCATCAGTCCCATACCTACTTCTCCAGCCTTAAGTCTCACCACATCCCCAGAAGGAAATTTATTTAGGTTTTCTGAATGAACCAAGTTTTCACGTCTCTACATTTTTTGTACATGGTGCTACTTCTGCGTAAAACTATGTTTCTCTCAAAGTGCAGTTCTCCAGCTGAGCGTCAGCATCACCAGGAAACTTGTTAGAAATGTAAGTTCTTGGGCCCCACCCCAGACCTTAAGAATCAGAAACTCTTAGAGAGTGGCCCAGCAAACTGTTTTAATAAGTCCCCCAGGTGATTCTGATACACAGATAAAGTTTAAGAACCACTGGCCTAAAACACTTTCTACTCTTTTTCCATCCAGTTAAATCTTACTCACCTTTGGGACACCTTCCCCACTATCCTAACCCTACCACTCCCAGATCTAAATTAACTGAAATTTTGTGTTTCCATAGCATCTTGTGCATCTCTCTATCAGAGAGGATATCACACTGCATTATACCTTTCTATTTGCTTATCTGTCTCTTTACCAGACTAAGTTTTTTTAAGGACAGGGACCATGTTATTCTTATCTATATCCCTGGGATCTATCACAGTGCCTGTGATACAAAACTATCAATAAATGATTACTGAATGAATTAATATTTCAAAAGTCTGGTGTAGTCCCACCCTGGCCCACAAAGGTCTATTTTAACCTATAATATGGCTTAACAATAACACTAATCTCTCAAATGCCATTTATACATGTTTCAATTGTGAACTTGAAACTTTGCCAGGTAAACAACTACCCTAGCAAGTCAATATTCTAGATGAATAAAAACTATATACTGGATCTTAAAGGTGAACACATGTAGGAACTAGGAGGGTGGTACACCCAGAAGAGGCATGGAAACTCTGAGCTCCTTCCCATAGACCTTGACCTAGGCATCTCTTCCACTTGGCTGTTCCTGAGTTGCGTCCCTTACAATGAACAGAATTGAAGCTGGGAGGTGTAGAGGTTACCTTGTGACCATGAAGATAATACATGATCCCTGAAGTGGCAAAAACCACAAGACACCTGGTCCCTCCTGGCATCTTTGAGCCACTGCACTATTCCTTAGCAGCCTACCTCTGGACTTCTTTTTGCATGACAAAAATTAACCCCTGTCTTTGTGACTCTGTCTGTTGAAGCCAAAAGTAATTCTATCTAGTAGAGCGGTTATTTTTAATTTCAATATGCATATAGTAAGAAATTATAAGAAGCACCCAATGAAAAAGAATCTATACACCGAAAATTTCCACTATCATGTCAATAAAAGTATAAAAGTGGGGACAAGCCCGCAGATGCAGCTATGTTTTCTGTTAGGGAAAACAGTATTCTAATCTTCCTCTTAACTCTTCCTTAGAATAGGAATGTCTCCCTCCCAGTTGCTAATGAAGCCCCCAGAGCCCACACCCAAACTTAACTATTAATTTCTTAAAGGCAGAAGATATGACAAATAAAATTAGACCTTTCTTCAGGACAACAATCTTGTTAGGGTCCACATGCTGGAGTACTCCCTCAAATATGCCACAAACCAACGTGAGTTTCACCCTTCTCCACAAAATCTGATTGAGGAAATGGTAGTCACTGCTGGGATCCATGCTATTTGATTCCAAAAGCAGTCTTCAAATAATCTTCTTTAAGTATCCAAACACTTGAAAATAAAAGAGATCTAGGATTTAAAAAATATTTTGGGGGAATGAGGTTATTTTCCCTTTCCCCATACCTGGAAGGGACAAGAAAAAGAAAAATATGAGAGTAATTCAGTTTTGCTCATCTTTTCAGAACAATAATGAGAAAAGGACTATTGCAAGCATCAACTCTAATTTATACATGGGAAACTGAAAGCCGTAAAACTTCAGGCACTGTAGGTTTGACTTCTTTGTCTATAAAATGGGGTAATACTACCTTTCATACCTTAGCTAAATGGAACAAGCAGAACATTTTAGAGGCCTTTAAATGCACATTCATATATCTTTTTAACACCAACCAACAAAAAAAAAAGAGAGAGAGAAAGAAAGAAAGAAACTCTAAAATAACAAGTGAAAAAAAAAAAAAACCTGATGCTGGCAAAATATTTGCCAATACTTGCTACCATAAGCTGCTCACCCAGAAATATCTACCATCTAGGGGCGCCTGGGTGGCTCAGTCGGCTAGGCGGCTGCCTTCCGCTCCGGTCATGATCCCAGGATCCTGGGATCGAGCCCCGCATCGGGCTACCCGCTCAGCGGGAAGCCTGCTTCTCCCTCTCCCTCTGCCTGCCACTCTGCCTACTTGTGCTGTCTCTCTATCTCTCTGTCAAATAAATAAGTAAAATCTTTAAAAATAAAAAAATAAAAAAATAAAATGAGCAGGGTGTTCCTGACAGAGAACAACAACAAAAAATCTACCATCTAAATTCTTCTGGCCTCTTCTACATTAGTAACATTTCCAGAAATTGACACTGTTACCAACCAAAGCATAAGTGACTTAGAACTATCACAATTTATGCATGACCAATCCAGCTGCCATGTCAGTGCCTTTGAAGCGGGACAACACTAGATCAGACAAGAGCCGGTCAATCATGAAAACAACTTAGTGAGACTAGAACCTTGGCCTCATGCTAAGTCGTCAAAACCGTAGGTAAAGCTTAAAAGTAGTTTAGGCACAAAATGACAGTTTTTAGAATTTGATTCTTCCCTATCTCAAACCCGTTATGCATAAAGCAACACTCAGAAGGGTGGGGAGGGGGTGAAAAGGCATTGAAGCCACAGGAAAAGGACTGGTTCACGGAGAGGGCTAAATTAGTTAACGGGTGGCGTTTTAAACATTTTCAAGAAAACAAAAATATAAAAATAAAATGCAAAATTCCTCATTTTTAAGACAAAATAAGAAACTCCAAATAAACGGTGGGCCATACGCTAGGAATTCAATCTCGTCCACCGTCAGGTTATTTTTTCCCGAAGGAAATTTGGGAAATCCTGTCCCAGTTTCAGCCAAATGGTGACTTCCTCGAGCTTCAGTACTGAACTAAAAAAGGAGGTACTGCTGTTAAGGAAGAACTTTCCGGTAGTTCCAAGCCGGCGTTGGCGGTTATCAAAGGACAGAGACGAAAGAACAGGAGAAAAGTACACGGCACTGAAAACCCACACCGAAGAGCGGACGCCAGCCTGGCGCAACCAGAGGTACCGGCTGTTTCCCGAGGAGCCAATCGGCGCGCGCCCCGGAGGCTGGCTCCCGAGCGCCCCCAGCGGCCAGGAGGACAGAGGACCTCCAGAAAAAAGGAGGAGGTGGAACTCCCGGCATGCAGTTCCCAAGAGACACACCCTAGAGTTGCCCCAAGAGACATTTGCTCTATTTTTATGGCTTCTCTCCGCAATCCCTGCCACCTGTGGGTGGGGTTTCCACTTTTAGAGTTCTGTGAGAAACGGGTTGGCTATGCTGCCTGCCTCAGGTTAGTTCGTTATAAAACTGTGGGTCGATGGCGTTTCCCTTTTAATTGAGGTCGCTAGAGCCAGAGTGGCATTGCCTTTTTAAGGCCGGTGGCATCACGCTTCCGGGGGCGTGGTCCGTCCTTAGGAATACCCGGCCCTGCGCTGGGCTGATTCATTCGGGGGCTGGAGCTGGAAGCGCCGACGTCGGCTCCTGCGCCGGGCAAAACCTCGCTCCTCATTGGCTGGTTCTTGGGGACCGCCCTCCCCCTCTTGCCACCCCTGGGTTCCCTCCCGGGTCCGCAGTAGAAACACTGCTCTCTCGCATCTTGACCCCTGGGCCTTTTTCCTTTCCCTCCCGCCGCCGCCGTCGCTTCAGACGCCCCTGCTCCCGAAGGAGCTCCCGGTTCGGTGATGGGGTCTCGGGCTTCCACGTTACTGCGGGACGAAGAGCTCGAGGAGATCAAGAAGGAGACCGGCTGTGAGTTCGGGTAGGGGGTGGGAAAGCGGCCGGTGCCTCTGGCTGGCCTCAGAACCGACGGCGGCTGTCGTTGAGGTCCGGAGTTGGGGTGCCCGGCGGTTGTCGGGTACTGGGCAGCCTCCAGCGCTGGAGCTTCGTGGCCGAGGGCTGGAGGACCTGTCCTTACGGCTACTTGGAGCGGGGCTCTGGCTCCTGTGGGGCTGTCCTTCCCCTCAGAGGCAGGAGTCGCGATCACCCTTAGAGCACAGGCACCGCTCTTTTCTCTTCCCCCTGCTCATGAAAGTCCCCGAACTCCTTTCTTTTATTTTTCTTCTCACTAACCTTGAATTCAGGAGCTTTGGATGGATCCTGTAGAAAACATAATCCGTTCCTGTGACGTTTCTGGGCAAGCACTTAAAATCACTGTCAACTGCGGGAAATCACAAATAAATTCTTTCCGCGACTGGAAAAATAAATCCAGAAAACAAGATCCTATAGTAAGGCTTTGGAAGACGTAACCTGGTAACAGGAGACCTTTAAAGAATGAGGGGTCTGAGAATATGAGACTTCTTTCATTCTGAACCTGTGGAGAAAAAAAAGCACGGATACTATGACCACCAGTTTTTTACTTACACTGAGGATGCTTGCTGTCCTAATTTCAGATCTATTGATTTCTACTATGCTGGCGTACTTTATGCAGTCGCTATGGAAATTGGATGTGCTCCAAAATCTCAGTGCAAATTTGTACTAGGAACTGATTTTTTATAGTCCAGTCTCTTCCTCATTAACCTGAACATGGGGGCCACAGGGCTTTGGGAATTCAGAAGCTCTGTGTAACATCACACAATTTTGTATAGCCCTTGATAATGAATACACTATTTTCTCAGTAATCCATTATGACTCTTGTAGTTTACATAAGTTATGTAATTGTCTGAGCTCTGTCTCTTCGTGATAACCTGTCTTTAATGTGATGAGGTGACCAGTAAGTAACTCAGGGGCCCATATGCAGGTAATGTTGAAGGGTGCTGGGGGAACTACAGAATTACACAGGCAGTGGTGGCCTGAGAGAAACTGAATGCTGTCCTGTGCTTTTGGACAAATTTAACTTTCTAGAATCTTCAATTTGGAAGGGATGTTAATCTAGCCCCACCCTTGTCAGATTGGTTTACTGCTTTTAGCATCCCCTAACAGATGGCCAGTAGCCTCTCCATAAATACCTTTAAGGATGATAAGCGCACCACCTACTGATTTTGGATGAAAGACAGAAAGTAGTTAGCTGGTTATAATGTATAATACTTGTTTGGCCACTTGACCTTATGGTCAATTGATGACTCATTCTGACTCTTTAAGAGTAGAAATACGGGCAGTTTGGAGTCAGCAAACATTTTGTTAAATTTTGTGGTCATGACCTCTGGCCACACTTGTAAATATAAGAACTACTTTAGGTCTAAGGTGACACCAGAGTTAAAGCATTCATACTTAAAATAGAAAGTCACATAATGAAGTGCAAGCCATAGTGAGGATGGGAAAAAGCTATTTTTGCCTCAAGATGAAGGGAGCACCAATCCCATTTGGGCTTATTTACATTTGACAAAATGGAAAGACCCTGGACTCTATAGGACTGGAGTTATTTTACTGTGTGGCTTGTGAAGAACAGACCTACATACTCCTGGAAGACCTGTTTTCCTAGTTGCCAAAAAGTGCATCAAGCCTGAAGAAGATTCTCAACCACAACCAGTGCAAATGGGATTTGTTAAGCCAGAAAGCCAAATGAGCAAGTAGTTACTGAATTTTTGCATTGTCTGTATTTAGTACTATGCTAGGTACTCAAAGCAGATGGTGACAAAAGATGCCCATAGGAATTAGGATTAGCATTATGACATAAGGTAGCTGAAATGGTGTGCCATGCACCTTCAGACTCTGGGAAGACTGAGTCTGTGGGCTGGTCTTGGAGAGGATAGGAATTGGGCTCTGATACAGGCATGGATGAATTAGATTTAGATAAGTTAACCTAGGGCATTTGGGTGGCTTCCAGGAGCATTCTCCCCCAGCCTGCTACACAGTCATTCCTCTGCCCTGGTTGTTGAGCCATCCCTTTATCTGATTAGTGTCCATCAGCAGAGTTGATTTTTTTTTTTTAAGATTTTTATTTATTTATTTGACAGAGAGCGAGAGAGGGAACACAAGCAGGGGGAGTGGGAGAGGGAGAAGCAGGCTTCCCGCTGAGCAGGGAGCCCTATGTGGGGCTCGATCCCAGGACCCTGGGATCATGACCTGAGCCGAAGGCAGACGCTTAATGACTGAGCCACCCAGGCACCCCAGCAGAGTTGATTTTTAAAGCAGTAATTTTAACATGATGCAAAAGGTTTAGAAGACTAAAAACAGATACCTGAGGGGGAGGTGGAGAAGTGGAATTTGTCCAATTTTCATCTGCTTCTTGTTCCATTAAGAGTTTAGGGAACTATCAATCAGAAACACTTCAAGTTAAGAACAAGTAATATGGGCGCCTGGGTGGCTCAGTTGGTTGAGCGACTGCCTTCGGCTCAGGTCATGATCCTGGAGTCCCGGGATCGAGTCCCACATCAGGCTCCCTGCTCAGCAGGGAGTCTGCTTCTCCCTCTGACCTTCCTCCTTCTCATGCTCTCTGTCTCTCATTCTCTCTCAAATAAATAAATAAAATCTTAAAAAAAAAAAAAAAAAGAACAAGTAATATGACATCTCATTACTCCCTTTGCCAGTAAGAAAATGTGGCATAATTGAGGAAAACTGACTTCATAGTCAATATGAAAGCTTTGCATTGGAATTGTTGATTATATTTAAACATATTTTCCGTAAGTCTAAATTGATTAGAATTCTTGCATGACTGGTTTAGCCAGTATTTGAAATGTAATCTCTCAAGTATTTGGCAGACTAATTCTAGGTAAGAATTACCTGTAAGCCTCAGTTTTGTCATGTGTAAATGGGAATAATAATAGTACCTACTTCATAGGATTCTTATGAGGATTAAATGAGATAAATCATTTAAACTACTTAGAATAGTGCCTGATATATAAGTATCAGGTAAGTGTCAGCTATTATTTTGAGCCATAGATAAGACTCATCTTACTGGGAAAATATTTGTATGTGCTAGTTATAAAACTGTCTAGGGCTATGTAAGTGGAGAGGTGACAGCATTTTACACTTTTCCTATTTTCAGGGAGCATCGGACTAGAAATCCAGTCGTTTTCCCAACTCTATAGAAATAAAGCTTTTAAAGGAGTAGACATCTTAATGTTTTTAACAGTTTAAAAAACATTGTCTTAAAAAAATATTTTTCTTCTCTTTTTTTTTGAGAGAGACTAGCAGCGTGGGGGAGAGGGAGGGGCAGACGGAAAGGGAGATAGAGAATCTTAAGAAGGCTCCATGCCCAGCTCGGAGTCCAATGCAGGGCTTGATCTCACAACCCTGAGATCACTTGACCTGAGCCAAAATCAAGAGTCTGATGATGCTTAACCACCTGAGCCATCCAGGCGCCCCTTAAAACATTTTGTGTTGCATAAAACATTTGCTATATTGTCTTTGTTCTGTTACTTTCTTTCACACATCAGCATTTTCATATATTAAAGCCCAGCTGAATAAGTTATCATTGGGGGAAAGTCACAACGGTCTTGGGAGTTTCTGTAATCTCCACTCTTAGTTCACTTAACTGTAGCAATAAACTGGCTGTGAATTACTTAAAACCATTTTTTAAAAACAGCCGCTTAATCTGTGAGAAACAATTCAAACCAATGGAGTAGTAATGAATGCCCATTCATTTAATTTAATTATTATTATTTTTTTTTTACATTCATTTAATTTTAGTCTCTAGTTCTGGTGTGTGTCATGTGGTACAGAGATGGTGTTGAACAGGTTTAGGAAGTAAGTTTTACAGGCTGGTGAGGTTTTGTTTGTTTGAGAAGGTATAGTGATGATAGAACTAGTGTGGGTTTTTCTAGTTTCGACAAAGAGCACAAGCCTGGCAAAGGCAATTGCTTGAGAATAATTTCCTGGACTAGAATGTACCCGGAAGTTCAGCTTCAGGCTCCTGCTATCTCAAAATGCAAGAACCCTTCATGGCCCTCACCTGCCAAGCCATGTTGCCTGAAGGTGCTATCTTCTGGCTCCTCTTGAAATGGAAATGTACTTATAACTAACACCTTTAGCTGGTTTGGGGTTAAGTGATTTGTAAAGCTATGTACTTTTTCCCCCAAATTACTATGAAAAATTTGAAATATATAGAAAAGTTAAAGTAGTGTATGAACATCCATATACCTTCCACCACAATTCAGCAGTTAACATTTTGCTTTATCTACATATAGATAAATATATATAGCTTTAGCTGTGTATTTGCTTTATCTATTTATATGTGTATATATATTTTTTGGTGAACCATTTAAATGGCAAATAACAGAACTCTTCACCTAAATATATCTGCATGTATCTCCTGAGAATAGGGATTTTTCTTCCTACATAACCTCAGTACTATATTACACCTAAGAAAATTGACAATAATTTAGAAATATTATCTACCATTTAGTACATATTCAAATTTCCCAAATTATAAAAAGGTGGTTTGTTCTTGTTGTTTTAATGTCTTTTAAGTCTCTTTTAATCTAGAGCTTCCCTTAGAGAATAGGCCAGCTCTTGAAGCCCTATGCCAGGGGAAACAGGAAGTGTTGGAGTGTGGAATGGTTGGGATTCAAGACTTCAACTTCTCAATCTTTTATCTGGAGTTACCTTTGGTTATAGTAGTATGCTTTACCTAGGTTATCAGTCTGTTCTTCTGTATTAAGATGTAGGATAAAGGCAAGGGAAAAATAACTTTTTTCTTGCTCCCTTTTCATTTTATTCTTCCCTCGGTCATTCCTGCCTAGTGCTTGGTACTTCTCTGAAATGCCTTTGTCCTCTGAGCATGAGGCAGTAATACAGAGAGTTTTGTGGTCAGATTGGCAGGGTCTTTCAAGTAATCTTCCAACAGTATAAAATAATTATTTGCCCATTAGTGGAGAGAAATATAGCTTCATTCAAGACATGACCATGTCCACAGCCTTTTCTGGGAGGTCAACTCCAGAGACTTCCTTTGGGTTACGGAGAATTGGTGCAGGCTTGGGGCACCTGTCCTGTTAGCCTAGTACCTTTTGGTGAGAAGAGTTTACTGGAAACTTTTCTTGCCTTCATTTGTGGCAGTTCCAATATCTTTCTGCTCCTTGAAGTTGCTCTGAGCTCTACACCTTAGAGATTGCTTTATATTCTCTGTCATGGTGGATTTAGCACCTAGATTAAAGCTTGCTTTCCTCCTCCTCTTTCTCCTTTTCTTTCTTCTTTTTTTTCTTTTTTCTTTTTTTTAAAATGTTTTATTTATTTATTCATGAAAGTCAGAGAGAGAGAGGCAGAGGGAGAAGCAGGCTCCCCGCCTAGCAGGGAGCCCGATGCGGGACTCAATCCCAGGATCCTGGGATCATAACCCAAGCCGAAGGCAGACGCTTAACCATCTGAGCCACCCAGGCGCCCCTCCTTTTCTTTCTTCTTAATAAACATTAGTTCTGGGGACGCCTGGGTGGCTCAGTCAGTTAAGCGTCTGCCTTTGGCTCGGGTCACGATCCCAGGGTCCTGGGGTCAAGTTCCCGCATCGGGCTCCCTGCTTGGCGCAGAGCCTGCTTCTCCCTCTGCCTGCCGCTCCTCCTGCTTGTGGGCGCGTGCGTGCTCTCTCTCTCTGACAAATAAATACAATCTTTAAAAAAATAAACATTAATTCTGAAGTTTAGGACATAGATCGAGATTTGACCATATTGAGTTGTATTAAAAGTTGACATTTATTTGTACATTTGTCTACTGATTTCCATATAGCCTCCTTCCTCCTGGAAGATAGCAGGTTTATGGTTCACGAAAATTTGTGAAGCATTCCATGTTTTTTAAAAGATTTATTTATTTATTTATCTATTTATTTATTTGAGAGAGAGAGCGTGTGTGTGGTGCAGAGGGAGAGAAACTTCAAGCAGATGCCCCACCCCCAGCTTGGAGTCTGATGCTGGGCTCTATCGCACAACCTGGGAGGTTATTACCTGAGCTGAAACCAAGAGACCCTTAACGGATGGAGCCATCCAGGTGCCCCAGGCATTCCATATTTTTAAGGAAACCAGCCATAAGCTGATCTTTTTTCTGAAATATGGGATGTAATACCATACCAGTACTTAGGGAATTTTTAGAATCATACTTTAAGAGGTTCTTTGAGATGATCTAGATTAGAAAGAGGTCTTATGGCTCATTTGTTGGTTGAAGGGGTTGGACTAGATGACAACATCCCTGCCAGTTTTGAAATTGTATCAATAGCTATACATACTTATATATACATATATGGGATTTCTAGAAGGATTCACAAAAAGCTGGTAATAGTGTTTGCTTCTGGCAAGGGAGACTAGGGAACTAGGTTGTTAGGGAGACTTTTTATTGTGTACACTTTTGTACTATCTGCATTTTTACAATGTGCATGGATTATTTTCTCAAAAAAAGGGGCGCCTGGCTGGCTCACTCCATAGAGCATGCAACTCTTGCAGGGTTGTGAATTTGAGTCCCATGTTGGGTGTAAAGATTACTTAAAAATAAAATCTTAAAAAAAAAAAAAAACCTGGTATAAAAAGAAATACAATTCAATGTTTTCCTTGTTAAAAGGAAAGTAATCTGAATATATAATAGTCTAAGTATTAAAAACTGAACCAGTGGACTAAATATCCTGCAATTATTAAAAAGGACTCCAAAGCAACACAGAATAATTAGGAGTGAATAAATGAGAAGCTGTTCCAACTATGGAAAGTGTACAAGTGGCTGATATTAGATGGTATATAAAGAAATGGAAACAGTTGTTGAGACTGTGAACAAGTTTTGTTCTTTCAAAAAATCTTTTGGGAAAGTTAGTCATTCTTTAACTGACTTATTTTTGTTAAACTAAAGGGAACTTTAGTTCTAGAGCATCCTTTGAGGCCAGAGGCCAGAGCCAGGGTAAACAGGTCAGGTTCCTGAAGAAAACGGCTGTAGCTGCCAGAGTCAGGAGAAAGGGAGAGATTAATTGTAAGTGCAGCAGTGAAGCTGCACCTTCCGGCTCACAGTGTGAGGACGATGACACTAGTGGCTAACCTGGAGTGCTTCCCCGGTACCAGACGCTCTGTCAAGTGCTTTCTTCTCCTGGACTCCCGTAGTTCTCTCCACAGCCCTTTGTGTTCATCCCTCACTAGGTAGGCGGTGGTGCCATGAATGGGATCAGCCTGTTACCTGACCCCCACCAGAGAGCACTGGCTGGCACTGAGTGGGTCCACAGCTGCCTCCTCAGCGCCTGGCACCTGCCGGCTCTAGGCTGGCTCTGGGCTGGCTCTGGGCTGGCTGAGATTGATTCTTCTTCTCTGCTCTCTTTGGAGAGCTAGTACCCAACAGCCCAGCTTGGGGTGAAATCTGATGCTGAAGAATTCACTGCTGCCCCTAGTGTGTCCTCTCATCCTAGCTCCAGGCCATTCACTTCCGGCTTCTCCTGCTGTGCCCCGGTTTACTTTGTCCCATTGTTTGTAAAACTGCAAGTAGATTTGGTTGAGCTGGGGGAGGAGGGCTACTATCAGAAAGCCTTCAGCCACCCCTTTAAACCCCTGAAGGTACAGCCTAGGACAAAGTCCACACTTACCACACCCTTTTTGGCTCTTGTCTTTTACCCTTTGATAACTCTCCTTTTTCTCCCTTCCTACTTCCCAACAGCCGGGAAACTAAACTATTTCCCAGAAATTCCTTTATGCATTTTCAAATTCTTACTGTGTACCTGCTGTTATTACCTCATTTTAATTGCCAGCTTGTGCTTGAGTTAAAAAATGAGGAGGAAAATAGCTTCCTTGTAGATATCATCTCGTGACAACCTGATCTTTTTACAGATTGCCTAATTTGCTTTCTGGGAGCCCATTCCTTTACTGGGAGTTCAGTGGAGCTCATGCAATCACAGAAAAGAGGCTGACCTGACCCTGTGATCTTTTACCTAAATGTCAGTCCTGAGGGAAAAGAAAGCCACGAAAGCTTGGTGCAGGAGCAAGCCAGATTTTAAAAATAGAATCGTCCCAGGGCACCTGGCTGGCTCAGTTGGTGGAGCTTGTGACTCTTGATCTCAGGGTTGTGAGTTCAAGCCCCACGATGAGTATAGAGATTACTTAAAAATAAAATCTTTAAAAAGATAAGATAAAAATAGAATCTGCCCTAATCTGTACAAGTTAACCAGCCTGGCATTGCCAACCTGAAACATCAAACTAATTAATAGGTATGTGTTTTTAATCAAAGCATACATTTAATAGCCTCTAAGGTGAAAAGGTGAGAAAAGTAAAAAAGGTTAGTTTTACAATTTCCTTTTAAACTAAATTTGGCTTTGTTTTGGTAAATCTTAACCACTTGACATTTTAATACATAGTCCTAATGAAGCCTAGACTTCATTCCTGAGAGTCAATTTTGATTGCTCTCAGTTTATTTCTTTTCTAACTCCTTTCTTTCTTTAGCTTTTAAAATTTCTGTTTTGACACTCTAGAAATGAGTTAGAGTTGAGACATCTCCCCATTTTACTCTCTTTGAAGTGTATGGTGGGCTGGGGACCAGAAAGGCAGTTGACTTCTGAAGGGCCGTTTGAGTGGAGGGTGACTTCGCCAGGTGGGACTAATTTTGTGTTCTTTAGTTTCCCACAGTCAGATCACCCGCCTCTACAGCCGGTTCACCAGCCTGGACAAAGGAGAGAACGGGACTCTCAGGTAGGCAGTTCCCATCTTTATTTTCGGGCAATATCTGAACAGGTGCCTTTATCCCCAGGGCAGAGGTGATAGGCATCTAGAGTGCAGAGAGCAGGGACCAGTTCTTCACTGTCTTTGAACATCATGGATTCACAAGGAAGTTAAATAAGCGGAAGAATGGCATTACATTTATCACTAGGTACTTTCTGCCTTTACTCTTAACTCCGCTAAGTTTGGGTGGCCATTGTTCTGGTCCTTTTGAAAATCTCAGCTCTCTCTACTTGAGTTTTCCCATGGCCCTTTCCCAAACACGTTAGCTTTCAGGAAGTCGACCCATGGCAATCCAGGGTGGTCTAGATTGTTTTGCCCTCTCCTCTCATTTTCCAATCCAGCCCATAATCCTAAGGTACACCACTTTGTATGTATTAATGTTAGATAAGATGTTCAATGTTTTAGTCTACTTCTCAATTGAGGGCTCTTCTGCTCCTAGACAATAAAATATCTGGAGACGTTTTTGATTGTCATGACTGGGGCGTGCGTTGATGTCTGGTGTGTAGAGGCCAGGAATGCGGCTACATGTCCTATAATAGACAGGACAGCCCCCCCACAACAAAGAATTATTCTTCCCTAAATATCAAACATGCCAAAGTTGAGAAACTCTTGTCTAGAGTTAATTATATGACTTCAGAGTAATGTGATATTGTACCACTTCATATTTGTAATTGTCTTATCATAGTCCAATGAAATCTCTCCTTACCATCACCTCCCACCCTAACTCTCAGTAGCAAGCTCAGCTTTAACTAACTAATATAGAATGAAGCTGTTAGCTTTTCTAGTGGCTGGCAGGAAAGCAAGAAGTAGTTTGGGAATTATTTAGAAGACTTAGCACAGTTGTGGGATGTGGTGTAAAGGGGGAAGGAATATAGTTGCTATGCCTTTGTACATAATCCTCAGACAGAATAACTAGAGAATGCTGATAAATCCATAGGGCCATGTTTGTACAGGGCAAAATCTGCTATCACTGGAAGCTGGGATGGACTCAAACCATGCTGTATAGTCATTAATGTCAACAACTATGGAATACCTACCATGTGCAAAGTCCACACTGGGTGCTTTTTCTTCTTTTTTATATTGAGGCAAATATACATAATATAAAATTTACCATTTTAAAGTATACAATTCATTGGCATTAAGTGCATTCACAATGTTGTATAACCATTACTACTATCTAGTTAGAGAACATTTTCTTTTTTTTTTTTTTTTAAAGATTTTATTTATTTATTTGAGAAAGAGAATGAGATAGAGAGAGAGAGCATGAGGGGTGAGGGTCTGAGGGAGAAGCAGACTCCCTGCCGAGCAGGGAGCCCGATGCGGGACTCGATCCTGGGACTCCAGGATCATGACCTGAGCCAAAGGCAGTCGCTTAACCAACTGAGCCACCCAGGCGCCCCTAGAGAACATTTTCATCACCCGGATGGAAACCTTGTACCCAGTAAGCAGTCACTTCCTATTTCAGGGGCAGGGGCAACCACTAATCTACTTCTTTCTCTCTCTGGACATTTCATATAAATGCAGTCATACAGTAGGTGGCCTTCTGTGACTGGCGTCTTTCATTTAACATGGTGTTTTCAAGGTTCTTCAACAATATAGCATGTATCAATACTTCATTCCTTTTTATGGCTGAATAATATTTCATTGTATGCATATACCATATTTTGTTTATCTGCTGATAAGTTGATGGGCATTTGGGTTTTTTACACCTTTTGGCTATTATGAGTAGTATTTCTATGAACATTTTTGTGTGGACATACGTTTTAATTCTCACTGGACTTACACTTAGGAGTAGTATTGTGGGTCATATGGTAATTTTATGCTTAATTTATTGAAGAACACCAAATTGTTTTCCACAGAGGCTGCACTGTTTTACATTCCCACCTTCAGTGTATTGAGGGTTCAAACTTCTCTACATCCTCACCAACACTTACTGTCTTTTGATGCTAGCTATCCTGGTAGGTGTGAATGGTGTATCATTGTGGTTTTGCTTTGCAGTTCCCTGCTGGCTGTTGATAGTGAGCATCTTTTCATGGTTGACCATTTGTATATCTTTAGAGAAATTCCTATTCGAATCCTTTGCCTATTTTTTTTTAAAGATTTTTATTTATTTATTTGACAGAGAGACACAGTGAGAGCAGGAACACAAGCAGGGGGATTGGGAGAGGGAGAAGCAGGCTTCCCGCCGAGCAGGGAGCCCAATGTGGGACTCGATCCCAGGACCCTGGGACCATGACCTGAGCCGAAGGCAGACGCTTAACGACTGAGCCACCCAGGCGCCCTCCTTTGCCTATTTTTTAACTGGTTTGTCTTTTTGTTGTTGAATTGCAAGAGTTCTTCCTATATTCTAGAAACTAGATCCTTATGAAATACATGATTTGCAAATATTTTCTCCTATTCTGTGGATTGTTTTTGTACTCTCTTTGTAGTATTCTTTGAAGCACAAAAGTTTTAAATTTTGATGAAGTCTAATTTATCTAATTTATTTTTTGGTCCATGTGCTTTTGGTATCATAGCTAAGAAACCATTGCTAAATCCAAGGTCATGAAGATTTTACCCCTATATTTTCTTCCACGAGTTGTATAGTTTTAGCTCTTCTATTTAGGTCTTTGATTCATTTTGAGTTATTTTGTATATGTATATATGTAATATAAATATATGTATATATATGTATATACATATATAGTGTGAGGTTAAAGTCAAACTTCATTTTTTTTGCATGTGGATATCTACCTGTCCCTGTACCATTTGTCGAAGAGACAATGTAGATTTGCACTTGAAAAATTAAAACAGGGGTGCCCGGGTGGCTTATTTGGTTGAGCGTCCGACTCTTAATTTCGGCTCAGGTCATCATCTCTGGGTCATGAGATCAAGCCCTGCGTCTGGCTCTGGGCTCAGTGTGGCATCTGCTTGTCCCTCCCCCTCTGCTTCTCCCTCTACTTGCGCTCTCTCTCTCTCAAATAAATAAATAAAATCTTTAAAAAAAGAAAAGAAAAAATAAATCAGACTAGAAATCTTTTTTTTGTTTTGTTTTTAAGTAATCTCTGTACCCAATGTGGGGCTCGAACTCACAACCTCGAGGTCAAGAGTCGCTTACTCTATGGACTGATCGAGCCAGGTGCCCCAGAAATCTTTTTTTTTTTTCTTTCAGCCCTAATACTTGAATAATTTACTTGAGTTTGGGGTTACATCTTCCTCATAAATTCAGATTTAACCATTGAGTAAAGATATAGAATTCACATTCATTTTGAGTCCTTTTCTTTGTGGAAATTGAGTGGTATGTAAGTGTGTGTGTGTGTGTGTGTGTGTGTGTGTTTTAACCACTTTCATTATGTGCTGAAAAACAATGGAAAGACTCTTATAAAAGGAGCTGTCTCTTAGAAAGGATGAAAACTTTGCAGGTGTCAGCTAGTATTTACCTGTTCATTAAAATCTAGCTAAGGGGGCGCCTGGGTGGCTCAGTTGTTAAGCGTCTGCTTTCGGCTCAGGTCATGATCCCGGGGTCCTGGGATCGAGCCCCACATCGGGCTCCCTGCTCAGCGGGAAGCCTGCTTCTCCCTCTCTCACTCCCCCCTGCTTGTGTTCCCTCTCTCGCTGTGTCTCTCTCTGTCAAATAAATAAAATAAAATCTTTAAAAAATAAAAAATAAAATCTAGCTAATTGACTATCTGATGTGTGAGGCACTGTTCTCAGTGCTTGTTTCTACATATTCTTGGAGAAGAGGTGGGAGAAACTGATAAAGATAATTTTTTATTTCATAACTACCTGGATATAACTGATTTTTTTGTACTCAGCTTTACAAAGCACTAGGTTCTAAATTTGTGCTTTGATCTCCATGTGGTGTGGATTCAAATATGGGAGAAGCCCCAGGCCACCTTGAGTACAAGAAGAAATTACCCCGTTGTACTACATAGTAAACAATGAGCATATTAGATGTAAATCATTTTGTTGGACCACCCACTATCAGGGATTTCACTCTGGCTGTGCTTCCTGACGACAGCCATGTCTGCCTCTGGCCATCTGTTAGATTGTCTTACCCTCTTCCTCAGCCGCATCTTCTCTTCTACTCCCTCCAGCTTTAGAGAATACCTGATGGACTCTTAAAATCTTCTATACTACAGTATGATAATGGCTCTTTCTAGCCTTTACTGCCAAACCCAGCTCAAGTCCTGTCTTGATCTTTCTAGAACCCATCAGGGTGCTTAGCCAAACGCAAGTGACCAATCTTTTGTTACCTGCAACAGGCCCCACTTTCTTAAGAAGGCTTTTAGCAGAAATAATTTCCTTTTTACATTTTCTTCACTTTCCTCTTCCATGATGCTCCATGCCTGGGCCTGAAGCCAGATCTGCAGAGCGAGAGGCCTGTACCATCCATAGCATTTGTATTGCTTTGTAGTGTCAGTCCCAGTGGGAACATAAAGCAGAAACTATGGAAGGCTTAGGTTAGAAGTGGAGCTTCTCCAAGGTGCTTTCAGAGATTTGCCCCAAACTATGTTTAATAGGACACTAGTTTTTTGGTCTACCAATAGGTGTTGTATACAAAGAAGAAAAAAAATTATCGACTAAACTTTATGCAAAACTTCGTGAGCATGGTTTAACAGGATTCTTTTTTATGGGATTTCCTGGCATCTTTAATATGCTCAAGTGAATTGGGCCTCTTCAAGAAGGGAATATTGTAAACAGTATTTGTCAAATGATTTGCAGTTTTCCTATAGACTTTCTTTTTACATGGACCATCTTTCAGATTTGTATTTCATAGAATATAAAAATATATTGTAACCTCACAAATCTTATTTTCTTCAGATGCTATTATTTTGGGTAAAATGTTTCTACCACTGCTGTTGAAATTGATCTTCCTGAAATGAGCATCTGTCTTTTTTTTTTTTTAAGACTTTATTTATTTATTTGAGAGAAAGAGAGCACACAGAGGGAGAAGCAGCAGCAGACTCCCCACTGAGCAGGGTGCTCCATGCGGTACTCGAGCCCAGGACCCTGAGATCGTGACCCCAGCCGAAGGCAGACACTTAACCAACTGAGCCACCCAGGCACCCTGAGCATCTGTCTTATAAAGGGTCTTGCAGTGGTCCTTTGCAGGTCAGGTCAAGATGAGAATCTCATCAGCATCTGAATAAAAAGATGATTTCTTTTGTTTAAATTTCTTCTGTACAGGGGCACCTGAGTGTCTCAGTCAAGTGTCTGCCTTGGCTTAGGTCGTGATGCCAGGTTGCTTGGGATCAAGCCTCACATAGGGAAAGGGAGTCTGCTTCTCCCTCCGCCCCTTCTCCCTCTACCCCTCTAGTGTTTGCTAGCGCGTTCTCTCTCTCTCTCTCAAATATAAACCTTTAAAGAAAAACAAATATCTTCTGTACTGATCTAATGTATGATGTTAGAAGTCAGCATAATGATTACCCTTTGTGGAGGGGAGCAGGTAGAGAAAAAAGGATCCCCACGTTGGGTGTAGAGATTACTAAAAAATATAAATAAACTAAAATATTAATTAAATGCTGGGGCGCCCGGGTGGCTCAGTCGTTAAGCATCTGCCTCGGCTCAGGTCATGATCCCAGGGTCCTAGGATCGAGCCCCACATCGGGCTCCCTGCTCTGCGGGAAGCCTGCTTCTCCCTCTCCCACTCCCCCTGCTTGTGTTCCCTCTCTGGCTGTGTCTCTCTCTGTCAAATAAATAAATAAAATCTTTAAAAAATAAATAAATAAAATATTAATTAAATGCTTCAAATAATGGAAATCATTTCCATGTTAAATCTAAATAATAAGTTATTTATTTCTATTATATCACTTAAATAGGGAACACTTCTCTTAGAGAGAGAGAGAGAAAGCACAAGCAAGGGGAGCGGCAGGCAGAGGGAGAAGCAGGCTCCCCGTTGAGCAAGGAGCCGGATATGGGACTTGATCCCAGGACTCTGGGATCATGACCTGAGCTGAAGGCAGACGCTTACCCGACTAAGCCACCCAGGAGGCCCTGGAACACTTTTCTTAATTGAATATGTTCCCACAAGTATGTCCTTTTAACAGATTTTAATGTCCTCATTATGCATAAGTCATCTCACCATCGACCCTGGGGCCTGAAATATGAACAGTTAACTGAGGTTGATTTTCCAGGTACGAGAAGGAACCTGCATAGTGAAGATCAGTGTAGACAGCTGACACTTCTGGTTACTATAGGTCTCTCAAACATCCCTGTGCTTGTGAAGGTCTGGAAAACCACTCTTCACTGGGAATTTCTTGGCCACAAAGAATGCTGTTACATATGATTCTATTCTTAGACTTGCCTACTTCTAGGTGTAATATCTTTTCTTAAAATATCTTTGAGGGGAAAAAATATCTTTGAGGAAGATTTTCCTAGGTATACTATAAAGTAAAATATAATATTGGCATGCTTTTTTTATGAGTACACACAAATTTTGAACAAATCTTACTTGTGTGTAGACTACTTAGAGTCTATATTTTTTCTCTATTAGGTTCGTGTTAGTGGACAAATTTAAGAAGGTATGTTTTAGAAAAATTGCCCAGATGATCTCCATTCTACTATAGAACAACTAATAATAACAAACTGTATTGTTTAGCAGTTTACAAACTATTGTTTTATACTCTTTCATTTTAATTTTGATACTATCAACAGTATTCCTCTTGGTCTTATAGAACTGCATTGTATATACAATCTAAATTCCAAGAGTAGAGTTAAGAAAAAAAGTGTCAAAGGACAAGTTTAGGTCTTACTGACATTGGAATTCCAAGACTAGATCCCTTTTGAGACTGAAGTTCAGGCTAGGTTGTGTACTCACCACTTGATATTAGACCTGGTATTTAAACTGTGCCTTTTCTCAGCTAAAATTACT
The DNA here is from genome assembly GCF_002201575.2 of Neomonachus schauinslandi. Classification (NCBI taxonomy): domain Eukaryota; kingdom Metazoa; phylum Chordata; class Mammalia; order Carnivora; family Phocidae; genus Neomonachus; species Neomonachus schauinslandi. Next base: position 82,194,020 of record NC_058411.1, read on the forward strand.
CCAGCTTGTTAGACATTAAGCTGAGGTATGTGGCTATGCAATTCAAATGAGCCTTAATCTTCATTTAAAAGGGAGTAGTTACTGTTTCTTAACCTCTGTCAAAGAAGAGGAACCCCTTTGGGTGATAATGCGGACTTTGTATTACAGAACGAGTTATGTAATAAGAGCTTAGTACATGTTTGTGGAATCAAATAATCAGGACCTCCATAATTTCCTTTATCTTTTACCTTTTTTTTTTTTTTTAAGATTTTATTTATTTGCGAGAGAGACAATGAGAGACAGAGAGCATGAGAGGGGGGAGGGTCAGAGGGAGAAGCAGGCTCCCCGCCGAGCAGGGAGCCCGATGCGGGACTCGATCCAGGGACTCCAGGATCATGACCTGAGCTGAAGGCAGTCGCTCAACCAACTGAGCCACCCAGGCGCCCATCTTTTACCATCTTAAGCAATGGCTTCTTCTGGTTCATTCACTGATGTAAAAATTACTACCCGAAGTGATCAAGGAAGATTAGAATTCAGAGTTATTGTTCCAGAGCTTTACATTTAGTCCCAGGTCAGTTTTTTTAAGATTTTATTTATTTGACAGAGAGAGACAGCGAGAGAGGAAACACAAGAGAGGAGCGGGAGAGGGAGAAGCAGGCTTCCCGCAGAGCAGGGAGCCCGATGCGGGACTCGATCCCAGGACCCTGAGATCATGACCTGAGCTGAAGGCAGATGCTTAACGACTGAGCCACCCAGGCGCCCACCCAGGTCAGTTTTGACCTGTGTCACCACCAGATGTATTGAAGATGAGCTTCTTGAACTAATTCAGCACCATCTAAATGTTAAACCGTTCTCAGAGAAACAGAGTATTGAAGGCTTCTGGATAAAATAGGGATATTGGGATGCCTGGGTGGTGCAGTCGGATAAGCATCTGCCCTTGGCTCAGGTCATGATCCCAGTGTCCTGGGATCGAGTCCCGCATCAGGCTCCTTGTGTAGCGGGGAGCCTGCTTCTCTCTCTGCCTGCCGCTCCCCCCTGCTTGTGCTCTCTCTCTGACGAATAAGTAAATAAATCTAAAAAAAAAAAGATTAAAAAAATAAATTAATTAAAATAAGGATATTTCATTAGCACTTGGTAAAAGGGGGCAGAGGAGTAAGTTTTATCTCTTCTGTTAGTAAACGTCTTGAAGGCAAGAATCAGGTTCATTTGAGTTTTATTTTTCTTCTTTTTTTTACTTCTTACCTGGAAATAATTTCAAACTTACAGAAAAGTTCCAAGAATAATACAAAGAATTTCCACAAACCTGATACCCAGATTTATCAATTGTTAATATTTTGCCACATACCTTAGTGTGACATTCTTGTGTCAAAGTCAAGAAATTTCGTTTTGTTATAGTACTATTATATAATTCCATATTCTGTATGGCCTGTGTTCCATTTTTACCTATTGGCTCAGTAATGTCCTTTGTAGCAATGTAATTCCTAGCCTAGATCATTATTGAGTTCAGTTGTATGTCTTTTAGTCTCCTATGATCTGGAACAATCCTCTGCCTTCCTCTGTCCTTCATGACATTCATATTTTTGAGGAGTACAGCACAGATATGTTATAGACAGCTTTATATTCTTGGCACAATATAAACTAAGAAGTTTTTAGAAAACACTTTTTGAATATTTTTTGGGAGAGCACCTTTCTTTCAGAATGTTTAATATGGGAAAGAAGTGTGTGTGTGTGTGTGTGTGTGTGTGTGTGTGTGTTTATTTATTTATTTATTGGGGCACCTGGGTGGCTCAGTTGGCTGAGCGTCTGCCTTCAGCTCAGGGTGTGATCCCAGGGTCCTGGGATTGAGCCCATAGTTGAGCTCCCTGCTTAGTGGGGAGTCTGCTTCTTCCTCGGCCCCTCCCCCTGCTCATGTTCTCGCTCTCTTTCTAAAATAAATGAATAATTTTTTAAAAAGATTTTATCTATTTATTTATTTGAGAGAGTGAAAGAGAGAGAGCAAGGGAGGTTGGCGAGGGAGAGGGATCGAACCTGGAGGAGACTCCCTGCTGAGTGCAGAGCCTGGTGCAGCTGGATCCCTCAACCCTGGGATCATAGCCTGACCTGAAGTTCGATGCTTAACCAACTTGGCCACCCAGGCACCCCAAGAAGTGTGTGGATTTTTTTTTTATGATTTTATTTATTTATTCATGAAAGACAGAGAGAGAGAGAAAGAGAAAGGCAGAGGCAGAGGGAGAAGCAGGCTCCCTGTGGAGCAGGGAGCCTGATGTGGGACTCAATTCCAGGACCCTGGGATCATGACCCGAGCCGAAGGCAGACGCTTAACCGACTGAGCCACCCAGGCGCCCTGTGTTTTTTAATCATTCTATTCTATTCTATTTCATTCCATTTTATTTTATTTATTAAGATTTTCTTTTTAAGTAATCTCTACACCCAACATGGGCCTCAAACTCAAGAGTCACGCTCTCCACTGACTGGGCCAGTCAAGCGCCCCAGAAATGTGGGGTTTTTTTGTTTTTTTTTTTTAGAAAAAAGAACATGTGCTGTGACTTAAATTTAAATTTAGATTTAAATCCAAGTTGTGCCACTTACTAGCTCATAGCACTGGGCAAGTTACTTTATCTCACTGACTCTCAGTTTCCTCAACTTGAAAAGGGTACAGATAAAATGTTGGCCTGAAGAAATGAGATAATGTGTATACCCAGAGCGGCACATGATGTGTGTACAATGAATGGTGGCTAATAATATTCATTTCAGCATAACTTCCAAGTTGTGAGAGGATGACTGCTCTTGCCACGTTCAAGGCTTAAATACTTCTGTGGTCTGAGTCTATGGAAGGCAAATGGAGAAAAGGCCAGAATCAGAGCAAGGAAGGATGGAAATCAATTAGTTGTCACACTTTTATTCTTTCCTTGGACATTGCCTTAAGAATTCCTTGCATTTCATAGGTGTTGTAGATCTTACCAAGGGTACAGGATTTTTGCTACTATATACAGGCTCTGTGGTATTGATAGTTTGCATTGCTGTTCACTCTCCAAACTTAATAACTAAGTACAAAATGGTAATGTTCAAAGAATGATTTACAGGGACAGCTCAGTATTTGCTTGTTAGTTGTTTTATTGACGTAACTTGTGTGCTGAATTCACTGGAATGTGGCATAGTCAAATCTGGCTTCTTCCACTCCTGAGTTGGTGCAGGAAACACTTGGCAGCTGCTAAAGTGCTATTCTTTGCAGTTATTTGGTATAATTTGCCACAGAAGTAAATTCCACGAGGTAATATTCTTGCTAGGTTGTACTCTTGCATGACTGAATGAGTTTCTGCTAAGGGCCAGTAGTCTCTAACTCAAGGTGATTCTCTTGGCAGCCGAGAAGATTTCCAGCGAATTCCAGAACTTGCCATCAACCCATTGGGGGACCGGATTATCAATGCCTTCTTTCCAGAGGGGTGAGTCCCTGCAGTTGTTGGCTTCCTTTCTGAGGCAAATCTGGAATGTTATTGGTTGGGTCATTTTATTTTATTTTATTTTATTTTTTTTTTTTTTAAGATTTTATTTATTTATTTGACAGAGAAAGACACAGCGAGAGAGGGAACACAAAGGGGGAGTGGGAGAGGGAGAAGCAGACTCCCTGCCGAGCAGGGAGCCCAATGCGGGACTCGATCCCGGGACTCCAGGATCATGACCTGAGCCGAAGGCAGTCGCTTAACCAACTGAGCCACCCAGGCGCCCCGGTTGGGTCATTTTAAACCACGATCCTCCTGATTATATTGGGCATCCTTAACTTGGTCGTATCTAGAATATCTCTTCAAATAGGTGTATGAGCCTATTTTCAAAATTCTGTCTTTAATCTCTGTTTAGCTTTAATGTAAAACTAAAATTTTTTTAAACTTTTATTTGGAAATAATTTCAAGTTTATATAAAAGTTGCTAAAATTGAAAATAATACAAAGAACTCCTGTATTTCTTTCACCTGGACACATCTATTGTTACATCGTTAACCTTTTGCCTCATTGGCATGTGCTCTCTGTCTCCTTGTGTTCCAGCCAATGAAATTTAATCAAATCATATACAAGATTATAAATTTTCTAGTACCCACATAAAAAAAGTAAAAAACAAGTTAACCCTGTCAATATATATATTTTATTTATCTAATGTATTTAAAATATTATCATTTAATATATAATCAATATATTTAAATTACTAATATATTACATTCCTTTTAATATTAAGTCTTTGAAATCTTTTGTGTAATTTACACCTACAACACCTATCAGCTGCTGTAATACTAATGTAAAATATTATGTATTTTATTTTTTCCTGCTTTATTGAGAAATAATTGTCATATTGTGTAAGTTTAAGGTATACAGCACAGTGGTTTTATGTATGTACATATTGTGATTATCACAGTAAGGTTAATGCATTTATCACCTTACATAGTTACTGTTTTTGTATGATGAGAAATTTTATAATCCATTCTCTTAGCAACTTTGAAATATACAACACAGTATTGTTACCTATAGTCTGTCGTGCTGTACATGACATCCCCAGAACTTACTCATCTTATAACTGGAAGTTTGTACCCTTTGACCACCTTCACCTGTTTCTCCCATTGTCTATTTTATTCTAATATATCAATCATATTCCTGTTTTAATCTCCTTTATAGCACTTTCCCCCTGTCCAGTACAGGATCCAGGCTGGGTCAGTTGTCATGTTTCTTTGGCCTCCTTTAATGTGGAACATTTCCACAGCCTTTATTTTTCTTTTACAACATTGGCTAAGGATACAGTCCCCTCCACCACACACACAGTTTGTCAATAGACTTGGGTTTGTCTAATGTAGAACTAGGCTTTTAATATGCTTCATTACCTAATACACTGACTTCAGAGTACTGAGTAAATATTTATCAATTTGATTAGGTACCTTTTTCTGAATAAAGCTTTATTATGTTATATTATTTTAAGTAATCTCTTCAACAGTTTCTTCCTGGTTCCTTGTGACTTATCTGTATGACCCAAAGGACTTTAAAAAGTTCAGTGGTTGCCAATTTCTTAATAATGAGACTAAATGTCAGTGAAGATATTATCAGATAAAATGGAGAGGAAATTTTAGAACTCTAAACTGAGAGCAAAAGAATTTGCAAGTTGAGAATTTGGGCATTCAGTAAAGCTGAGTGACAGGGGGAAGACTAGCAGCTAGTTTGTGTGAAGATAGGAATTGAATCAAACAGACCTGCTCTCTTCAGATTCGTGTTGACCATGAGGAATCTCCTGCCCCCCATCTTCATTTTCTCCTTTTTCTCTCCGTGAACTGCCCTGTTTGTTTCAGGTGTGGTTTTTGTGCTGAAATCTTGCGTTTTTTTCCTACTTCCTCCTTAGCCCATGCAGAGCATTGACCCTGTTCGGAGATAACTTACACATCTATGCTTTGTATCCAAACCTTTGCAATGAAAAGTAAACCCAGTAGAGTCATTTTGCCAACATTTTTTTCAGAATTCCGTAGTAACCATTGGTTATTAGAAAAAGCAGTTTGTGGGAAGCGGTTTTGACTGCAGTGTCGCCTGCCGTCCTATGCAATGTTCTGCTGAGGACACTAGGCAGGTGTACATGAGGAAGCTGAGGCCTGCACTGGGCTACACTACTAAGCTCTCGGCAAGCTGCACTTCTGCTTCTTACTCTAATAAGATACAGATATTCAGTTTCTGGGTTTTTTGTTTCTTCTCTATCTAGTCTTATGCAAGTGGAATTTTTTTTTAATGAGATTTGAAAGTGGAGCATTGATAATTTAGTTTCCTTTTACTCAGACCAATGGCAATAATATTTGTACTCATTAATCTGTTGTTCTGGCATATGACTCAAATCTTATTCCACATTACTTGATTCCTCAGATCTACTACTCCGTTAGCAACCTAGCTAACTTGAAAAACTAACAGTCATTCTTTTGAGTACAGTGGGCTCATGAGCTAGCTTTTGAAATCCACCCTTAGAAAGTCTGATGTGTGTGTCTGCCTGGCATTAAGAGACGTGACATAGCACAACAATTCAGTGGTGCAATAAAAGACTGGAATTTACTTTTAGGTAGTCACAGGAACCACGCAACTTGTTCTTTCCGTGATTGCCATAGATAAATAACTATGTCACACTGGTTATTCTTTTTTGAAGTATGTTGTTCATTCAAGTTTTAGAAATATTTCTCACAGGGTTACTGATTTGCCTGTGGCACAATAGAAAGATTTTTTCTAGTCTTAAATACCAGAAAAGGTTTATACAAGAGTCTTCCCAACATTATGATCATGAGAAATCTATCCAATTGTGAGGGGATAATAAAATCATAATAAGTAACACAATTATTTTGCAGACATTTACAATGTTTCGAAGTGTTTATATTGATTGAAGACATGCTTAAAAGTTTAAAAAAGCAGGATAGGAAATTGTGTATGCAGTATGTTCACAATTATCCAAAAAGCATAGAAAAATGAATAAAAGAAAAGATATTAACAGTAATAGTAATTGCTAGAGCTAGGAGTGGTATTTTCTTTCTACTTTCCCCCCCAAATTTCCAAAAATGTATTTATTGCTTTTGTAGCAAAATATTTATTTTAAAAGCTGCATTTCCATAGTATAATTCAACCTTAAAATATCACTAGGTGTATGTGAGTGCAGGCGAAACATGAGAGGTGGGCTGGGAAGTCATTGGGTTGACAGCTAATTTTTACTGCTTGCTATAGAGTTTGAAGCAGTGATTTCAAGTGCTGGCTTGCCTGATAGTGTAGCCCTAGTGCTACTTGAAATCCCTTTTGGGAAAAGAGCTACAAGGAACTTGAGTAGGTAACTCTGCTGAGTTCTGTTACCTCTCTAAGTCTGATTAATCATTTATAATGTGGGAAAAATAATACCTACCTCACAAGGTGGGGGTGATGCTTAATGAAGGTATTTTATGAGTCCTAAAGAATCGTGCATATGGGGAAAGACCTCATTAAATGGACTTTCAGGCCACTCTAGCTAAAACTGTTGCCAATATATTGGATTCATAAGAAAGAATCACCCTGATTGAGATGGTGTTCTGTTTATTCTGTTTCCCAATCAGAGAGGACCAGGTAAACTTCCGTGGATTCATGAGAACTTTGGCTCATTTTCGACCTATTGAGGATAACGAAAAGAGCAAAGATGTGAATGGACCAGAACCACTCAATAGCCGAAGCAACAAACTGCACTGTAAGGAGATAAAGTTTTCTGGCTTAAAATATTTCCTTTTATTTGCATTTACAAATCATTTATTTACTCATTCATTCATTGAGCAAGTATTTACAAGAGCATAGTGATTAATTATACGGACTGGGTTCGGATCCCAGCTCTGCTGCTTTTTAGCCATGTGACTTTGGGCAAATTATTTAAAATCTTTGGGCCTTGGTTTCCTCTTGTGTAAAATGGGATGTTAAGGGGTTTCGCATAAGGATGTTGTGATGATTAAATGAGTTAAAGTATGTGAACTACCCGGCAATAAGAACTTAGCTGCTGGGCGCCTGGGTGGCTCAGTCGTTAAGCGTCTGCCTTCGGCTCAGGTCATGATCCCAGGGTCCTGGGATCGAGTCCCACATCGGGCTCCCTGCTCAGCGGGAAGCCTGCTTCTCCCCCTCCCACTCCCCCTGCTTGTGTTCCCTCTCTCGCTGTCTCTCTCTCTCTGTTGAAAAATAAATAAAATCTTTAAAAAAAAAAAAAAAAAAAAAAAGAACTTAGCTGCTAATATTATCCTTAAAATTCATAGAATGCTTACCGTGCACCAGGCAGTGCGGTGAATGCTAGAGCAACAACAGTGAATAAGACCTAGCCCCATGTTTAAGGAAGAATGGCAGTCTCAGCTGATCTTAGAATTTGATGGATACTGGATGTGACTCAAGTAGGCTTAGACAGCTGGCTTAGTGCAAGATTTAACTTTTGTCCCCATGCCTCTTGCCTCCTTTCCTTGGCTGTTTGTTAGATTTCCCTCTGCCCTTGTTGATTCATGTATGGGATTGCCCAATCCCTTACAACGCTTCTCCAGAAATTGAAATTGAATTTCTCTTTTCATTCCAACACAAGTTGAAATGGAAGTGGAAATTGTATTGCATTGATTGAGCCCAGGCTTCTGTTGCAAGAGTGCACAGTGGTATACAGAGAGGTCTTCGAAGCCACAGAATAAATGGGGCCCATCAAGTTTTTATTGGATGATTTAAAGAAAAATAAAAGGCTTTTAAATAGTGAAACAAATATAGATAACTCATAGAAAATAATGCTAGATTTACACACATTTGAAAGATGCAAGCCACCTGGCTGGCTCAGTCAGTAGAGCATGTGACTCTTGGTCTCAGAATTGTGAGTTCCAGCCCCATGTTAGGCAGAGAGATTAAAAACAAAAAAAAAAGAAGAAAGGGCGCCTGGGTGGCTCAGTCGTTAAGTGTCTGCCTTCGGCTCAGGTCATGATCCCAGGGTCCTGGAATCGAGCCCCACATCGGGCTCCCTGCTCAGCAGGAAGCCTGCTTCTCCTTCTCCCACTCCCCCTGCTTGTGTTCCTGCTCTCGCTGTCTCTCTCTGTCAAATAAATAAAATCTTTTAAAAAATAAAAAATAGTAGAAGAAGAAGAAAGATGGGTATGTGAGACTTAAACTTTTAACTTGTAGCCTTTGGGCCACATCGTCAGATCTCCCTATCTATGGGACTATGATTTTACTTTCTTGATATTTCGGGTAAAGAGTTTCCGAAGCACTGAAATAAGTTTTGTTATATAGGACAGGGAAGATTTTTGAACCAAAATAGTAAAATACTGCTCTTCTTTAACACGATATCATGTACCTTAATGAAGAGCAGAAAACTTAAGTACAAACAAAACAATGTAGAAGAAAATAGAACTCCAATGAATTGTTCTCAAATGTATTGAATACTTTATGTTTGTTAGTGAATTCTAATTTCTTCTTTCAAGACTAAATACGACTTGAGACCAAGCCTGTTTCTCCACATGTTAAGAGTTTCAGCATATGTTTAGTACAAGTTTGCCTGATTCTGACATTAGCATAATAGAAATTTTCTTACTCAATGTTGTCAGACCAGGGTTTAAATAATAATTGAAAAAGCCAGGTATAGCATAGAATCACAGAAGAGGATACATGGTTTAATATTTTATTTTACCTTAAAATATTTATTTAAATTCAATTAATTAACATATAATGTATTATTGGTTTCAGAGGTAGAGGTCAGTGATTCATCAGTCTTTTTTTTTTTTTAAGGATTTTATTTATTTATTTGAGAGAGAGAGAATGAGATAGAGAGAGCATGAGATGGGGGAGGGTCAGAGGGAGAAGCAGACCCCCCGCCGAGCAGGGAGCCCGATGCAGGACTCGATCCTGGGACTCCAGGATCATGACCTGAGCCGAAGGCAGTCGCTTAACCAACTGAGCCACCCAGGTGCCCCAGTGATTCATCAGTCTTATAATACCCAGTGCTCATTACATCACATTAAGTGCCCTCCTTAATGTCCAGTTACCCCATCCTCCCCTCCAGGAACCCTCAGTTTGTTTCCTATGATTAAGAATCTCTTAAGGTGGGCGCCTGGGTGGCTCAGTTGGTTAAGCGACTGCCTTCGGCTCAGGTCATGATCCTGGAGTCCTGGGATCGAGTCCCACATCGGGCTCCCTGCTCAGCAGGGAGTCTGCTTCTCCCCCTGACCCTCCCCACTCTCATGCTCTCTCTATCTCATTCTCTCTCTCAAATAAATAAATAAAATCTTTAAAAAAAAAAAATCTCTTAAGGTTTATCTCCCTCTCTGATTTCATCTTGTTTTATTTTTTTTTCCTCTCTTCCCCTATGATCCTCTGTTTTGTTTCTTAAATTCTGCATATGAGTGAGATCATATGATAATTGCCTTTCTCTGATTGACTTATTTCACTTAGCTTGACACCCTCTAGTTCCATCCACATCGTTGTAGACGGCAAGATTTCATTTTTTTTAATTTACCTTAAAATATTTAAAAACACATTCACTGTCCAATCTTTTGGTGTGGGACTAAGAGTTTTTGGGTTTTATTTGTTTTCATAAAAGTCTGCTGATGGGAGTCGTGTAACTTTTTATACAGAGCACATTTATAATGTATAATCTGAGGTTTCTGGTTGCAGTTTCTTTTAAGTGGAAAAAGAGCTTAAAGATACTCGTAAAGCATTCCAAAAATAGAATCTTTCTGTTGTTTACATTTTTCCTCAATCTCTTACACTTATTCTGCCACACTTTATGTTAGCAGCAGGTGTTTGTTTTCTTTTTCCAGTAACTTAATTTTGAGTCTTTCAGAAGTAATCGATCTAAATTTCACGAAACAGTAACTTTGTTTTCACATACATGTTTCACTGTTTATTAATTATATATAGTTCTTATTAACAATACAAATAGCTTGTAGGGCAGTGTATACACCTGACTCTTGGTGAACATCCAATGCAGCTGGTGGAGTAGACACTTAGGTGTTGCCCATTAGCTACGAGTACACAGCGTGCCACCACATCAGTTGGAACGATTTGCAAAGGGAGGGAGAGAATCGGTGAATCAAGTGAGTTGGTTAAGGAGAAGACCATTAAGAGACGTTCTGTGCTGTTATGAAAGCACAGAATGAAACTATGCTTGCTTTTCTAATCCAGGATTAGAGGAGACTTTAAAGGTCATCAGACCAAATCATACCTGTTACCTGAATTCCTTCTCTAGCATGGGCTCTACTTTTGAGGGTAGGGGGGACTCTACTTGTTTTTTTTTTTAAGATTTTTTATTTATTTGAGAGAGAGAATGAGATAGAGAGAGAGAGCATGAGAGGGGTGAGGGTCAGAGGGAGAAGCAGACTCCCTGCTGAGCAGGGAGCCTGATGCGGGACTCGATCCCGGGACTCCAGGATCATGACCTGAGCCGAAGGCAGTCGCTCAACCAACTGAGCCATCCAGGCGCCCTCTACTTGTTTTAAGTCATGAATTCCTTTGGCAGTCTAGTGAATCCTACTGACCCCATCTCAGAATCCTTTTTTTTTTTTTTTTAATTTATTTATTTGACAGAGAGAGAGCAAGAGAGGGAACACAAGCAGGGGGAGAGGGAAAGGGAGAAGCAGGCCTCCCACTGAGCAGGGAGCCCGATGCGGGGCTCGATCCCAGGACCCTGGGACCATGACCTGAGCCGAAGGCAGATGCTTAACGACAGCCACCCAGGCGCCCCTCAGAATACTTTGAAAGCATAAAATCAAATACATAGGATTATAAAGGAAACCAATTATATCAAAATACAATTGCCAAAGTATTTTTTTTTTTAAGATTTTATTTATTTATTTATTTATTTGAGAGTGTGAGAGAGAGCATGAGAGGGGAATGGGTCAGAGGGAGGAGCAGACTCCCCACCGAGCAGAGAGCCCGATGCAGGACTTGATCCTGGGTCTCGGGGATCGTGACCTGAGCCGAAGGCAGTCGCTTAACCAACTGAGCCACCCAGGTGCCCCAATTGCCAAAGTATTAATGCAACTTTGTGAGAGTAATAGATGTGCTTCTTTGTTACTTATTTTATTTAAAGATTTATTTATTTATTTGAGAGAGAGAGAGAGAGTGTGTGTGCACGCATGCATGTGCCCACAAGCAGGGGGAGGGGCAGAGGGAGAGAATCCCCAAACAGGCTCCCTACTAAGTGCAGAACCTGATGCGGGGTCCCATCTCAGGACCCAGAGTCATCACCTGAGCCGAAACCAAGAGTTGGACGCTTAACCAACTGAGCCACCCAGGCATCCCAATTATTTATTAAATAACAGGATGTAACATTGGAGGCTGTGGAACAGCTCTGTATCTTTTTTTAATTATTATCATTATTATTATTATTATTATTGAAGTATAGTTGACATACAATATAGTAGTTCTAGGTGTACCACATAGCTATTTGACATTTATATACATTATGAAATGCTCACCATGTAAGTGTAGTTACCATCCATCACCATACAAAGTTATTACAGTTATTACTGATCATTTTCCCTGTGCTGTACTTTACATCCTTGCATCCCTGTGAATAATTTATTTTATAACTAGAAGTTCTTCTTGATCCCCTTCACCTGTTTTGCTCATTTCACCCATCTCCCTTCTGACAGCCACGATTTTGTTCTCTGTATTTATGAGTCTGTTTCAAACAGCTCTGTATCTTGAACGTGGTGGTGGTGACACAAAACTACATAGGTGGTAAAATTGCTTAGAACTATACACACACGTGTGTGCTTACACAGAAACACACAGTGAAATCTGAATAAGCTTTGAATTGTACCACTGTCGATTTCCTGATTTTGATGGTATATTACAGTTATGCAAGATATTAACCACCAGGGAAGACTGGTGAGGGGTATATGGGACCTTCCTATGTATTTTTTTTGGTAACTTCCTGTGAATCTCTACTCCAAAATAAAAAGTAAACCAAAAAACGGCCAACAGTACATTGGAGAAAGCAATAGAGAAATACATTCATGTGCTTCTCTTTGCATATTTCTTTCATGGCATTTGTTGACATAAAATAGTTTTCAGAAAAACATTTAATAACGTCTTTGTCAGTATCTTGTTGTATACAATGGAGCAGTAGGTTAGAACACCCAAAAGGTATGAATTTGTGTTAGACCAGACAGAGGTTCCCAGTGGTATGTTGCGGGGCTCCTTTAGCTTTTTGTTTTTCTTTTCATCAGTGGCTTTCGTTGAAGCTGTAATAAGTAAATATATCAAGTTCTGACTGTAAACTTGGAGGCATAGTGAATACAAGACACCACAGAATCAGAACCAAAAGAGATAATGATAGGCTGCAAAGAGTTGGACTAAATCTAATAAAATGAATGCTGTAAGGGATATACTAGAGTGCTGCATTTGGGTCCATGTTTGAACGAGACCTAAGGGATAAATCTAAGATGCACCCACTGTACACCATGACTGCCTGGCTTGCAGCACCTTTACCGTCACCTCAGGGTCATGTAATATCAGGCCACAGGAACAGAAATGTATCCTTTAGAATGAGAATAATGGTAATCCCACTCTATGCTAAAGAGAATACATTTTAGGAACCATATTTGATTTTGGATCCCAGAGATAGACAAAAGCACATTTATAAGAAAGTACCTGGAAGTTTGAGGCACTGCAAACCATAAATCATTATCATAAGGAAGACTTTTTTTTTTTATTATAGTAAAAAACACATAACATAAAACTTATCTTTTTTAAAAAAATTTTTGGTGGGCAGCAAAGCAAAGTTTATGGAGTGATAGTACAAAGCTCCCAAAGAGGGAGGGGACCCGAGAGAGTTGCCCTAAAATTTTTCATCTTAACCATTTTCTTTAAAGATTTTATTTAGTTATTTTAGAGAGAGTGCACGCATGTACACGAGTTGCGGGGAGGGGCAGAGGGAGAGGGAGAGAAGCAGACTACCCGAGACGCACACAGCTCTACTCAGGGCTCCATCTCACGACCCTGAGATCATGACCTGAGCCAAAATCAAGAGTCAGGTGCTTAATGGACTGAGTCCCCCAGGTGCCCCAGAAGGAAGATTTTTTTTTTAAAGATTTTAATTAGTTTATTTATTTTAAAGATTTTATTTATTTGTCAGAGACCGAGAGACTGAGGAAGCAGGGGGAACAGCAGGCCTAGAGGGAGAAGCTGAGCAAGGAGCCTGATGCAGGACTCGATTCCAGAACCTTGGAATCATGACCTGAGCCGAAGGCAGTGCCTTAACTGACTGAGCCACCCAGACGTCCCAGATTTTAATTATTTTAGAGAGAGAGAGTGAGCACACGCGCAAGCAGGGGGAAGAGCAAAGGGAAAAGGACAAACAGACTCCATACTCAGGCTCTGTGGAGCCTGGAAAGGGGCTCAATCCCACGACCCCGAGATCATGACCTGAGCCAAAATCAAGAGTCAGATGCTGTTCCACTGAGCCACCCAGGGGCCCCTGGAAGAATTTTTTTAACGAGATATTTACATATGAATTACAGGTAATTCCTGGTCAAGAAGAAAAGGACATCTAGTAGAATGCTTTTTTTTTTTTAAGATTTTATTTATTTTTCATTTATTTGAGACAGAACACAGCGGGGGTGGGGGTTAGGGCAGACAGAGAGGGAGAAGCAGACTCCCCACTGAGCAGGGAACCCTATACAGGGCTTGATCCTAGGACCCTGCGGTCATGAGCTGAGCTGAAGGCAGACACTTAACCAACTGATCCACCCAAGAGTCCCGGATCAGTTGATTTTTGACAAGAGTGCCAAGACTATTCAATAGAAAGAGAACAGACAGCCTTTTTAACAAATGGTGCTGAGAAAACTGGATATCCAGATGCAAAAGAGTTAATTCGGACCATGACCTAACACTATAGACACAGACTAATTCAAAATGGATCAAGGACCTAAATGTAAGGCCTAAAACAATAATACTCTTAGAACAAAACATAGGACAAAACCTTCGTGACATTGCATTTGGCAGTGATTTCTTAGCTGTGACACCAAAGGCACAGGTGACATAATTAAAAATCAAGCAGTTGGACTTCATGAAAATAAAATGTGTTCTTGTTTCAAAAGACAATACAAAGTACAAAGACAACCCACAGAATGGGAGAAAATATTGGCGGATCATATATCTGATAAGGGCTTAATACCCAGAATATATAGAGAACTCCTAAAACAACAAAAACAACCCAATTCAGAAATGGGCAAGGGACTTGAATAGACATTTTTCCAGAGAAAACATACGGATGGCCCACAAGCACATGAAAAGGTGCTGAACGTCAGTAATTATTAGGGAAATGCAAATCAAAACTAAAACGAGATACTACCCTACACCCATTATGATGGCTACTATAAAAAAACAAACGGAAAATAAGGGCGCCTGGGTGGCTTAGTCGGTTGGGCATCTGTCTGGCTGGAGTCATGACCTCAGGGTTCTGGGATCGAGCCTGTGTCAGGCCCCCTGCTCAGCAGGAAGTCTCCTTCTCCCTCTCCCTTGGCCCCTCTCCCTCCGCTTGTGCTCTGTGTCTCACTTTCTCTCTCTCAAGTAAATAAATAAAATCTTTAAAAAAACAAAAACAAAATAACAAGTGTTGTTAAGGATGTAGGGAAATTGGAACCCTCGTGCATTGTTGGTGGGAATGCAAAGTGGTATAACCACTGTGGAAAACAGTATGGTGGTTCCTCATAAATTAATAATGGAACTACCATGACTCAGACTTCCACTTCTCTGTATGTTTCCAAAAGAATTGAAAGCAGGGTCTTGAAGAGATTTGCTATAGCCACATTCTTAGCAGTGTTATTCATAATAGCTAAAATGAGAAAGCAATTCAAGCGTCCATCCATAAATGAGTGGATAAGCAAAAATGTGCTATATACATTGAATGGAATATTATTTAGCCTTAAAAAGGAAGGAAATTGCAATATTCTACAATACGGATGAACCTTGAGGACATGATGCCAGTCACAAAAAGACAAATAGTGTATGATTCATTCCACTGATATGGGTACTTAGAGGTAGTCAAAATCAACAGAATATATAATGGTGATTGCCAGGGATAGGGGGAGAGGAGAATGGGGAGTTATTATTTAATAGGTATAGAGATTCAGTTTTACAAGATGAAGAGAGTTCTAAGGATGGATGGTGGTGATGGTAGTATAACAATGTCAATGTATTTATTGCCACTGAACTGTACACTTAAAAATGGTTAAGATGGGGGGCGCCTGGGTGGCTCAGTTGTTAAGCGTCTGCCTTTGGCTCAGGTCATGATCCCAGGGTCCTGGGATCGAGCCCCACATCGGGCTCCCTGTTTCGCGGGAAGCCTGCTTCTCCCTCTCCCACTTCCCCTGCTTGTGTTCCTCTCTCGCTCTGTCTCTGTCAAATAAATAAATAAAATCTTAAAAAAAAAAAAAATGGTTAAGATGGTAAATTCTATGTGTATTTTACCCCAATAGAAAAAAAGGAAAACTAGTAGGTAAAACAAATTGAACCCCTTGTGGTTTTTTAAAATTTCTGCATTATATACCTTTCAAATCAGCAAGCAGTTAATAGTAAGAAAAGAAAAAAAAATTATATTTCTTTAGCTTTGTATTCCCATGGCTTGATCCAGATATTTTATGCAACACATGGATTGGATTAGTCTTTTCTTTGTAGTTCATTTCCTTTGTAAATTGCTATGGTCTAAGTACATTAATTCACACTGACCTTGACGAAAACATTCCAAACAGATTTGGTAGTTACTTGGTGTATCAGTTAGGATTCCTCTAGCTGACTCATCTGGATTCAACAATAAGAAAGTATTTTATCTCACTTTACAAATCAGGTGAGGCAAGTGTCAGAGTTAATTTTGGTTTTTTTCTGTTGCTCTGCTCTGCCATCCTTAGGATGTGCTTCATCCAGAGGCCTGACTCCTTGTGGTCACATGATGGCTTTCATCAGCAACTAGGCTGTGTTGTTTCCCTGTTCACATCTGATGGGACAGAGACAGACAGCTGTGGATGAGAGTCTGTTAGGAAGGAAGAAGGTTTGAATGCCACAGAAATGGTGAACTAACTTTCCTTCCTTCTTCCCTTTCCCTTTCCTTTTCCTTCCCTTTCCTTTCCCTTCCCTTTCTTTTCTTTTCTTTTCTTTAGTAGGCTCTACACCCAGTGTGGGGCTTGAACTCATAACCCTGAGATCCAGAGTTACATGCTCTATCAAATGAGCCAGCCAGGCATCCCCAGAAATGGCAAACTTTAGAATGAGATAGAATAATAGCAAAGTACTGTGCACGTTATACATAGTTTTTCCATTACTTTAGTCTTGGCTCTCAGACCAACTGTTACAGAGAGCTGAAAACCAATTAGAATTCTGTTGCAGTCTATCTGTTGGGATCACGTTCGTGTGATTAGATCGATGAAACCAAAGCTACAGGAGGAGTCTTGTATGTCTACTTCTGTTTGTTGGTTTTCTCTGAATTTCCCACAGAGCTAAAGAAGCAACAAGACAGCACCTTTTGGTGTAGATTAAGAGCAACTGAACATGTACATCTAACAACATATTTGCCACTAAAATACATTTACCTTCCACATTTATCTGCTTAAAAATATGAGTTTCTAGGGGCACCTGGGTGGCTCAGTTGGTTAAGCGACTGCCTTCGGCTCAGGTCATGATCCCAGGGTCCTGGGATCGAGCCCCACATCGGGTTCCCCACTCGGCGGGAAGCCTGCTTCTCCCTCTCCCACTCCCCCTGCTTGTGTTCCCTCTCTCACTGTGTGTCTCTCTCTCTGTCAATTAAATAAATAAATAAAATCTTAAAAAAAAAAAAATATGAGTTTCTAGAACCAAATTTGATTATGAACCATCTTTTACATAGAATAGGAACTCTGAGAGCACACTTGATCCTATTTCTTTTTCATGCTGCAGTGAAAGTGTTAAGGGCAGCCACCAGGGCTGAACTGTACCTCTGTAGGCACAGGCCCAAGCACACATGGTACTACTGATCTGTTTGTCTCCAAGGAATGGTTCCTAATTGCTCTCCGCTTCGGATCAGTAAGGTTATAATGTCTTATATGAAAGGTACCACGCACCTTACGGTGGTTCAAGGTGTGGTAAGGGAGAAGTCTATAAGCTTCCCTGTTGATGTTCTAATTGTCTTCTTAAATGATAGAAGTTTTTTTTAAGATTTTTTATTTATTTGAGGGGCGCCTGGGTGGCTCAGTCGTTAAGCGTCTGCCTTCAGCTCAGGTCATGATCCCAGGGTCCTGGGATCGAGCCCCGCATCGGGCTCCCTGCTCTGTGGAGAGCCTGCTTCTCCCTCTGCCACTCCCCCTGCTTGTGTTCCCTCTCTCACTGTCTCTGTCTCTGTCAAATAAAATCTTTAAAAAAAAACCAACCCTCTTCATTATTAAAAAAAAAATTTTTTTTTTTTAATTTATTTGAGAGAGAGAGCGAGAGCATGAGCAGGAAGAGGAGAGAGGGGCAGAGGGAGAAGTAGACTCCGTGCTGAGCAGGGACTACCCACCCCCACCCCCATGCGCACCAGGATCCCACGACCACGACCTGAGCCGAAGGCAGATCCTTAACCAGCTGAGCCACCCAGGCGCCCCTGAAGTTTTTTATAACACATAATGAGTGATGCAGGAAATAAGGAGTCTGCATGAAGCTCTTTTATTTGGAGGATGAGGAATATTGTAAAGTGGAGTTAGGGAGAGTAGCCAAGAAGAAACAGTGAACAGCATATTCACAACAGCAAAGAGGTAGAGGCAACGCAAATGTCCATTGAAAGATGAAAGGATACCCAAAATGCGTTATATACATACAGTGTAGAACATTATTTGACCTCAAAGAAGGAGATTCTGCTACATGCACATGGATGATACTAAAAAAAATAGTAAGTCAGACAAAAGGATAAATATTGTTTGATTCTTCTTATATGAGGTTCCTAGAGTAGCCCAAATTCATAGAAAGTTGTCAGGGACTAGAGATAGGGGGAAATGGGGAATTACTGTTTAGTGGGTCAGAGTTTCATGGGGAAGATGAAAAAGTTCTGGAGATGGTTGGTGGTGGTGGTTATACAACCACGTGAAAGTACTTTGTACATTGTAAAAGAGTCAAAATGGTAAATTTTACCCCCCCCTTTTTTTTAAAGAAGAATCAGTGATCAAAAGGTAAAGATTTGACTGAGATCATTCATTTGGTCTTTCATTAAGCAAATGTTTGAGCAACTACTGTATGCCAGGCACTAATTTAGTCCCATGATACAATGATGCATAAATCAGATAAGGTCTTTGCTTTCATAGAGCTTACGATCTAATAAGAGAAACAGACTACATGGAAAATGACAGATGGGGGTGCCTGGGTGGCTCAGTCGGTTAAGTGTCCAACTCTTGATCTCAGCTCAGGTCTAGATCTCAGGGTCATGAGTTCAAGCCGGGTTGGGCTCCACTCTGGCCGTGGAGCCTACTTAAAAAAAAAAACAAGAAGAAAAAGAAATGACAGTTGAAGAAAAACTTTATGATTGTGGCAAGTCTTGTGAAGGAAAAGGATAAGGTGAGGTGAGAAAGTGGTTAGGGGTGGCACTGCATTAGAAGGAGTTGTGAGTGAAAGAAAGCCTCTCTGAGCTAAGAATGAGCCAGCCATGCAAAGAACAGAAGAGAGCTCTGGGCACAGGAACAACCAGGGTAAATGAGTACTTGGAATGTTCAGAGAACAGAGCATTACCAAGAAAGAGGTGAGTGGTGTGAAAAGAGGGGAGGGAGGTAACAGAAGGTAGGTGATATTTATTGAGCTCCTACTGTGTGCGCAGCACTCTTTAAAGTGCCCTTTGTGGGCACGTGGGTGGCTCAGTTGGTTAAATGACTGCCCTCAGCTCAGGTCATGATCATGGAGTGCCAGGATCAAGTCCCACATCAGGTTCCCTGCCCAGCAGGGAGTCTGCTTCTCCCTCTGACCCTCCCCCCCCTCATGCTCGCTCTCTCTCATTCTCTCTCTCTCAAATAAATAAATAAAATCTTAAAAAAAAAAATAAAGTGCCCTTTGTGTGTAATTCCTTCAGTCATTACAACCCTGTGAGTTGGATTCTGTTACCCTCATTTTGTTTACCCCTTTTGGGCCACTGAGGCACCGAGAGTTCAAGTAACTTGTTCACGTTCACATAGCCCGTAACCCCCAGAGCCAGAATTCAGCAGAGCCAGAGTCTTAACCAGTGTACCATATTGCTTTGACATCAGTGTCAGGAGCTCAGAGCAGAGGGAATCACAAGCAGATCACATTTGGGAATCACAAGCACTGGAAAGCATTTAATTAAAGCCATGGAACCAGAGATGCAAGAAGATAGCTCTGGATTGGGAGAGTCCAAATCATAGGACCAAGAATGGGGAGATAAAAGAGAGATGAGGAGTAAAGAGAGAAATGTTAACAAAATGGCTCAGTCATTTATGCATTTGACCATTCGTTTATCTTGGGGAAAATGTTTTTGCTGGTTCAGGGCCAGAACTGCCTGATAGGAATCCAGGTCAGTTAAGAAACAACTACTAATGCTGCGGTTTTTCTTCAAAGGTCCTATCAGGTAATCTCTGTATTTACCTTTCTGCTGATATCTTCCTCTGCTCACCATAGACTGGGTGGCTTAAACAACAGATGTTTCTCACATTTCTGGAGCCTGGAAGTCTGAGAACAGGGTGCCAGCACAGTCAGGTTCTTGGTGAGGGTCCTCCTGCTGCACCCAGAAGAGCCCCCTTTTTCTTACTGTATCCTCATATGGGGAGGGAGGTAGAGACAGAGAGGAGGAGAAATTTCCTGTCTCCTCTTTTTTTTTTTTTTTAAAGATTTTTATTTATTTATTTATTTGACAGAGAGACACAGCGAGGGAGGGAACACAAGCAGAGGGAGTGGGAGAGGGAGAAGCAGGCTTCCTGCTGAGCAGGGAGCCTGATGCAGGGCTCGACCCCAGGACCCTGAGATCATGACCTGAGCCGAAGGCAGACACTTAATGACTGAGCCACCCAGGCGCCCCCTTGTCTCCTCTTTTTATAAGGGCATTAATTCTATCATGAGGACCCCACCCTCAGGACCTGATCCAAACCTAATTACCTCCCAAAGGCCTCACCTCCTAAGAGCATCACATTGGGGATTGAGAGTTCCAAAATAGGAATTTTGGGGGGATACAAACATTCAGTCCTTGGCAGCTGAGTTTTAAGAATTAACTGTTTCAGGGGCTCCTAGGTGGCTCAGTCGGTTAAGCATCTGACTTAATTTCACCTCAGGTCATGATCTCAGGGTCCTGGGATCAAGCCCTGTGTCAGGCTCTACGCTCAGCAGGGAGTCTGCTTAAGGATTTCTCTCTCTCCCTAAAATAAATACATAAATCTTTAAAAAAAAAATTAGCAGTTCAGGCTTCTGTAAATACCTTGGCAGAAGGAGATGTGTTTATAATAGTTACCTGATTAAAAAATTCAGAAACAGGGGCGCCTGGCTGGCTCAGTCAGTAGAGCGTGTGACTCTTGATCTGGGGGCCATGAGTTCGAGTCCCACATTGGGCGTGGAGGTTACTTTAAAAAAAATGAAAATAAATGGTTGTTTAAATAAAAAAATTCAGAAACAGATGTTTATGGGTTATATAGCAAACAGATTTCCATTCCGAAATCATCCTGAAGAGTGCTTAGTAGATAACACATTTTATGTATTTTAAACTTGACAACATATACAGGTATGTGTGTGTCTGTGTGTTCACTCTAGGTATTACTAGGGTGCCTGGGTGGCTCAGTCGGTGAAGTATCTGCCTTTGGCTTAGGTCATGATCTTCAGGTCCTGGAATCGAGCCCCACATCAGGCTCCCTGCTCAGCGGGGAATCTGCTTCTCCCTCTCCCTCTGCCCGTCTTCCCTGCTTGGGCTCGCTCTCTCTCTCTTTCAAATAAATAAATAAAATCTTAAAATAAAATAAACATATATTCCTTTAGGAATAGTAATGATCCTTATCTTCTTTCCTTTGCAATCTAAACCTCCTAAGCATGTAAATTCTCAAATTTGATAAAGTTAGTCAACTAACCAAATTGAAGAAAACAAACATTAGAGAAAGTCTCCCAGTCGTTCCCCCCTCTAGAATTTTTTTAAGTTTATTTATTTAAATAATGTCTGCACCCAATGTGGGACTTGAACTCACAACCCCAAGATCAAGAGTCACATGCTATACCAACTGAGCCAGCCAGGTGCCCCTCCCCCTCTAGAATTCTTTTTTTTTTTTTTTTTTTAAGATTTTTATTTATTTGCGCGAGAGAGAACGAGAGGCAGAGAGCATGAGAGGGAGGAGGGTCAGAGGGAGAAGCAGACTCCCTGCCAAGCAGGGAGCCCGATGTGGGACTCGATCCCAGGACTCCAGGATCATGACCTGAGCTGAAGGCAGTCGCTTAACCAACTGAGCCACCCAGGAGCCCTCCCCCTCTAGAATTCTAATATGTACCTTACAACAAGTAAGTTAAATTTTTCTAAAATTTTTACTTCAACTTTTAGTGGACTCCTTTTTGGCAGGGGAAGGGGTTGTTTCAACACTGAGATATTCATCCATGTTCTAATGCTTTTGTGCCTAGTATGAGCTCTGCCTAGAATCCCACCCATCATCAGATTTGTCTGTCTTTCAGGACCATGTTTAAATGTTACTTGAACCAGAAAGGCATAACTGCCATACTTTTTGTTCCCTAGCATTTCATATGTATGATAACATTGCATATGTATTAAAGTGAGAGGTATGTTACTCTCCTCTACTAGATCATGACCTGCAGAGGACAAGATCTAAATCTGTATCTTAATAACTAGAACAGTGGATTTTGGCCTTTTAGTATTCACAGCACCATACCAAAACCCAAAAACCTTAGTAGCATACTGTGATTCAGAGCCTCAAAACCACACTTCATTCAACTATAATTACAAAGCAGTCACTTCCTCAGTGTGACGATTTCTCACAGTTGCCAGTAAAATCATCCAATGGTATGACACCTCACCTGGTAGCTCTTCAGCAATGTGGCCCTGTCTGAATGATTTTTGCTCTTCTGAATTCTCTCATTTATCCTAGTTTCCAGAAGACTTACATATATATTTAAGGGAGAGGAACATGGTAAAGCCAGGAGACCATCAAATTCTTGGCATTTTTATTTAAAAGTGAAGTTCTTAAAAAATAAAAGATTTAAAAAAAAAAAAAGTGCAGTTCTGTACTTTCAGTGTTCCAAGATAGAAGACAATTACTTGAAATTTGGCAGAAATTTGCCAAAAAGCCATTTTCCCCAAGCAATACTTTGTGTAGTCAGCTCCTTCGCCTGCATGGCTCCTGTTCCTGGCTCCCTCTGAGTGGTGCACAGTAGACTTGGTGGGTTTTGTGAGATGACCTCATGTCCAGAACCACTTACAGATTTGTTTTTTTGTTTTTTTGTTTTTAAACATTCTAAGGTAAGAAAAAGAACATCCAGTTGTTTCTTTTTATTAAGTTTTCTGATTTGCCTGAAGAGGGGCCCTATTTTATCAGGGTTAAGATGTCATCAATTATGAGATGCATTTCAATTTCTTAAATGTTATAATGTCTTTAAAAGCTCTAGAGGTCATGTCAGTTGCTGTTGAGAAACTACTTGTTGTCAGTTTCCTGTCTGGTGTTCTTTATGTATTTACTTCCTTGAGAAGGGGCAAAACACTGCTAATTTCCAGTAACTTCTCGTTTTCCCCTACCAGTTGCTTTTCGACTCTATGACTTGGATAAAGATGACAAGATTTCCCGTGATGAGCTGTTACAGGTATGTGTGACAGCTGCCGTGCATGTGGACAACTTGTTTGGGCTCTGTCTGCTTGTCCTTTTGGGCGGGAACTGTTCTTTCAGCAAGTGTTTATTTAACACCTGCCTGTGCAGAGTACCGTTTTAGATATAAGGCAGAGCCGGATGACCCTGCGGGAACGTGAAATGGCTCATTGAGTTCTCAAAGACAGATGTCTCTGCTATTTAAAAGCCAGTTTAATGTCTTTTAGGTGCTGACTGGCAGAGCTAAACTATGCAAGATGGTCTAAGTCAGATAGTTCCATTATTGTTATATCAGCTTATTGATATCCAGTATATTCTGATGACACTTAGGTGAATGCTGCTGTCCCGCCTGTCCTTGGGCTTGATGTAGGAGTCATGGAACTCTTGCTGGGCCGGTGTACAGAGCCAAGTGCTCACTGTCCTTTGTTGCTCCTGAGGACAATTCCCTGTCCTCCTACTAGCAGTGACTAGCATTTCATCCTCTTAGCATTGCCTTCCTCTTGTCTTCCTCACTTCCTTAAATACAAGTTCAGAGGGGAGAAAGTTCTCCTTTTTTCTTTTCTTTAATATTTATGATTCTGGAGGACTCTAGGAAGCTAATACATTCAGGACTTTCTGGGGGAGATTTGTCTATTTCAAGATAACACCTAAAAAGTAAAGTAGGGGGCACCTGGGTGGCTCAGTCGTTAAGCGTCTGCCTTTGGCTCAGTTCATGATCCCAGGGTCCTGGGATCGAGCCCCGCGTGGGGCTCCCTGCTCCACGGGAAGCCTGCTTCTCCCTCTCCCACTCCCCCTACTTGTGCTCCCTCTCTCTCTTTTTCTCTCTCAAATAAATAAATCTTAAAAAAAAAAAGGTAGTAATAATAAAAGTCCTATTTGCTAATGAACTTCCAACTGGAACCCTGAGTGGCTCTGTGGAGTGCTGACTGGGCACAGAGGCGTGGCAGACAGTGAGGGCCACTGGTTGCTGGGACCTGGATCAAGCCACTTCTAGACCCTCTTGTCCTCGTTAACAGACTGGATGAGTGATTCTTCAGACAACACCACTCCTCTCCCCACAGAGCACACGTGCTCAATACGGTTCTCTAATTCTAAAAATAAAACACTTCAGAGAATAATTGGACTGAGATCAGAAGAAGCTGCTATTTGAGGATGGACTTGTCTAGTCAACCACACACAATCAAGGAAGATGGCAAATGGCTTGGCCATTCAGTATTTTTGCCAGGATTGCCTCTTTTTAAATTTTTCTTGTTTTGAGAGAGAGAGAGTGGGGGGGAGGGGCAGAAGGAGAGGGAGAGAGAGAATCTCAAGCAGACTCCATGCTGATCACAGAGCCCCAGGTGGATCTCCGTCTCACAACCTTGAGATCATGACCTGAGCTGAAACCAAGAGTCAGAAGCTTAACCAACTGTACCATCCACACACCCCAAGATTGTCTCTTTTTATTAATCCTTCCATTTGCCTATCTTTGTACCCCTAAATGTACAACTTTCAATTTTCAAGAATCAATTTGTAAAAAGAAATAACCAGTATTGATGCAAATCAGTATTTCAGGTCTTTTTTTCTTTTCAGAAAATCCTGTAATTTACTTTTTAAAAATCTATGTCAAGAGATTGGAGAAGGATGTAAAGGAGTGGGGCCTGTGAGCTGCTGGATCAAAAGGTCTTTCTCTCCTATGGAAGAGCTCAGCTCTTACCTCTGAAGACAGAGGTGGCTGACTACAGTGATGTGAGGCATCACAAAAGCACCCTGGCCCCCATTTCATACTAACAGTCATATCACTACAGTTGCTTATTTTGCTTAAAGTAATAATTTTCAAAATATATTTACACCTTAGGGCGCCTGGGTGGCTCAGTTGGTTGGGCGACTGCCTTCGGCTCAGGTCGTGATCCTGGAGTCCCGGGATTGAGTCCTGCATCGGGCTCCCTGCTCGGCAGGGAGTCTGCTTCTCCCTCTGACCCTCCCCCCTCTCATGCTCTATCTCATTCTCTCTCTCAAATAAATAAATAAAATCTTTAAAATATATATATATATATATATTTACACCCTAAAGATGTTAGCAGAATTGGGGGGAGGAGTTTTTTGTTTGTGAAGCAAATTTGGTGAAACAGTGTTAAATTCTCTTGACTACAGTCCCTTAAGTGTGCTTATTTTTCTAAAAAGAAGGGTTTAGTATTTAAACCTTCAAAGATCTTTATGTTTCTTGGCTGTCCTTTAGGAATAGCCGGGTTAATGCACTGCTTCAGAGAGGACTGCATTCATGTGGGATTCCTAGAAAGCCCTACCAAACTGACTTAAACCAATAAGGAACTAGTTTGCCTCATGCAACAAGAAGTCTGGGGATAGATTATCTGGGTTGATACAGAACCTACGTGATGTCCAGGAACCAGGCTTCTGTATTCTTGCTCTGGCATGCATAACACAGAGGACTTTCGTCCCACAGTCCCTGGGATGGCTGCTCTACCACCAAAGCATCATATCTGTGTTCCAGACAAAAAGAATGGGAAGAGCATTAATCTCAGGAAACAAACTGAGGGTTGCTGGAGTGGTGGGGGGTGGGTGGGTTGGGGTGGCTGGGTGATAGACCTTGGGGAGGGTATGTGCTATGGTGAGCACTGTGAATTGTGTAAGACTGTTGAATCACAGACCCGTACCTCTGAAACAAATAATACATTATATGTTAAAAAAGAAAAAAGAAAAAGAAGAAGATAGCAGGAAGGGAAGAATGAAGGGGGGGAAATCGGAGGGGGAGACGAACCATGAGAGACTATGGACTCTGAGAAACAAACTGAGGGTTCTAGAGGGGAGAGGGGTGGGGGGATGGGTTAGCCTGGTGATGGGTATTAAAGAGGGCACATTCTGCATGGAGCACTGGGTGTTATATGCAAACAATGAATCATGGAACACTACATCAAAAACTAATGATGTAACGTATGGTGATTAACATAACATAAAAAGGGGTGCCTGTGTGGCTCAGTCGTTAAGCATCTGCCCTCGGCTCAGGTCATGATCTCAGGATCCTGGGATCGAGCCCCGCATCAGGCTCCCTGCTCCGCGGGAAGCCTGCTTCTCCCTCTCCCACTCCCCTTATTTGTGTTCACTCTCTCGCTGTCTCTCTCTCTCTTTCAAATAAATAAATAAAATCTTTTAAAAAAAAAAACATAATAAAAAAATTTACAAAAAAAAAAAAAATGGAAAGAGCAAAATGCAAAGGACTGACTCTCCCCCAGTGAAGCTTTGCCTTCCTATCCAGTGACCTTGCCAGAGAGTTCTGTTCATATCATTGTCTAGAATGGCCTAGATGAGAAGACAAGGGTTTCCACTTGCTGTCTGTACATTTGAGGACATCAAAGGAAAAGAGGGTGGAGGTGGCTTTTTCTTTAATCTTTTTCTTTAAAAGAGTCCTGCTGACCCCCAAGTCTCCTGTAATTCCTGGCTTTTGGTCCTGTAGGTGCTACGCATGATGGTTGGAGTAAATATCTCAGATGAGCAGCTGGGCAGCATTGCAGACAGGACCATCCAGGAGGCTGATCAGGATGGGGACAGCGCCATATCTTTCACAGAATTTGTTAAGGTCAGTCCATCACCTCTTGGTTTGAAAAAGTCTGAAAAAGTTTGAAAATTCTGTCACGTAGGAGGGAGGGAGAAAAACATTCCAATAAGAACTTGGGGCAGTATCTCCTCTTTTGACCTTCATAACCATAATTGCGTTTGGGGGGGGTTTTTTCCCCCCAGGTTTTGGAGAAGGTGGACGTAGAACAGAAAATGAGCATCCGATTTCTTCACTGAAGGACTGAGACCAGACTGTTGCCTGCTTTCTAGTATTTACGAACTGGAACTTGAGAGTCCTCCTGTCCACCAGCCCCACCTCCACCCCATCATTCCCCTTCTCCCAAAGTACTACTGCTGTTGCATGACAACCCCAAATATGTTCTGTCAACGTAAACTTGCCTTTGGTGTATAAACAGGGCATTACAGAATGGTACCCCAGTCTATTTCTGTTCAGTATCATTCACCAGTTATCTCCATTTCTAAATATCATCTCCCCCGGTTCGCTGCTGAAGGCCACATATCCATCCCGTCTGAAAAAGTGAGAGGCAATCCATGCCAAGAACCAACCAGCAAAGCTCTTTCACTGGATGTAGAAGTCAGCCTTGCTGCCTTCCCTCCAGCCAGGCTTCGGCATGCTCCTTCGTCCTTTTTTTATATGTCCTTTCCTTCCTACTTCTCTGTCACTTAGTTCTTCAGTCTCCCTGCTCTTCATTAAGCTTCAGCCCCTCTCTTCTACTTGGCCCCCCAAGCTATGCCTGTTAAGCGTATTTCTGACTTGGCAGGATAGTGGGCAGGCTGGCGGTTTCTGTCTACCTTTATTCTTAAATGGGTCTCTGGGATGTTGCCTCTACAGGAGATTTTCCATAACCAACACTTCTCTCAAAAGAATGGTCATCTCTTGGTCCCCTGCACTCTGCTCTGTCATCAAAGGGCTGTTGGTTAGATGTTCTTGGTGAAAGGTGGTGGCCTTGGTGAGAGGTGTAGAGCCAAGGCTTCCACGTGGCTTGCCCAGGTCGCTCTACCTCTGGCCTCTGATTCTCAACTCACATAACTACGTGTCTACTCTTGTTAGTACAGTGTTGACTCTTCAGAAAAGGGCCATATGCCGGTAGGTTTGCTTAGTTTTCGGAAACCATCACCACCACAATGGCTGCCCTGACATTGTGCTTGGGGCCTTTCTCGTGGCTTTTTGGTCAGGGAGCCTGGGCACTCTGAAAGCCTGGTGTATCCCCAAACTTATGCAGCATGGCTTATGCCTCAGTGTTACGTGCCCTAGAATGTGTTTCACGTCACATTTCCCAATTGGATGATCAGTGTTAACGGAAGTGCCTAACTTATCCCAGTCTGAGAGATTTAAAGATTGTCCTCAGTGTCTTGAAGTTTTGCACAAAATTCTCAACGAATTTTACACTTGGCAAATGTTAATGCTGGAAGCCATAGTCCGCTCCTAGAAGAGGTCCCGAGCATTGAATGTATTATTATCATAAGCTGCCTGGTTACATTGACTTCCCAGCTCCTCTTGCAAACCACTACTCATCTCTTAGAAACAAGGAGTCTGGCACCAGTGGCACAAACTGAGGTGGCATTTACAGGCCTTTGCATGAGCCAGAGCAACTTCTCTGCCTATACAGCTTAGTATAGACCTCGGTGAATCAGGCTGTTGTCCTCCTGTCTTTATGAGTCTCTTTGTCTATATATCTGCCCTTGGCTGATTTTCTCTGACTCCTTGCTTGCTCGCTTGGTTGTTTCCTTGCTTTGGAAGGCCTTGTTTCCTTGCTTTGGAATACTTTTGGCAGGGAATTGCTTAAAAACAAAAACAAGATGCTGCAAAGGGATTGGGAAGAGTGGGAAACAGGAGTGGCCAGGCCAGATGACTCAAGTATAAATGACTGAGGAATTCTGGATGAAGTATCAGTCTGACTTTGTGATCAAGTGATGTAATATAGGGAATGGACAAAAGGGAAGAATTTTCTGACACTTGTCTGTTAGAGAGGTACTTCAGAGGCTCCTTGACTTCCATATGTAAAGTTCCTAAGATATGGCTTTTTCCTCCTTTTGGCTGTATAGCAAACTGTTTTAATCCACGGTTGTGCCTTATTGTTCCATTAAAATTGTATTCTTCGATCCATCAATAAATACTTATGGTTAAAACAAAATAACTTGGGTCAGTTTTGTCTTAAGGTTTTTTTTGTTTTTTTTTAAAGATTTTATTTATTTATTTGACAGAGACAGTGAGAGAGAGAACACAGTAGGGGGAGTGGGAGAGAGAGAAGCAGGCTTCCCACGTAGCAGGGAGCCTGATGCAGGGCTCAGCCGATCCCGGAATCATGACCTGAGCCGAAGGCAGACGCTTAACGACTGAGCTACCCAGGCGCCCGTTGTCTGTTTTTTAAGAATTTTATAAAGCTCAGTCCCCTCCTTCAAGTTTGAAATCCCAAACCATGTTTCCCTTACTCAGGTTTATGTCTGTGCTGTCAAATGCATGTTTGCTCTGCTGCTGCCTGGACCTGTGATGTGGGGATATTCATCTAGGGGCCAGCACTGAGTGCCCCTGGGCACAGGTTTCTTACCTTGGCCACTTCCTGTTCACTCCAGGTAGGATTCCATTTCTGTTCTTGACTCCCTGGCTTTTTAAATGTAGAAAAGGCCTAAAAATGGGGTATGTGTTTATTGCTTGTTATTAAGTCATCCACCCCCTCAAGCATGTGCAGCCTCAATGACACATTATACCCAGCTATCATTACATGGCTTTTCACATCTTCAAGACTCAGTGACCTGGGGAGTCTTGATCTCAGCTTGGGTCTTGATCTCAGGGTCATGAGTTTGAGCTCCACAGTGGGCTCCATGCTGTGTGTGGAGTCTACTTAAGGAAAAAAAAAAAAAAAAGACTCCATGACTACTTCGTCTGTAAGGTGCAAATATCTCTCTTTAGGTTTAGGGGCATGCCACTGGACTCAAAGCAGTAATAATAGCTGGAATCAGCTATACAAATTCTAACACGATACCCTCTTCTTTTCCCATCCATCTGCCTGAAAAGTCCATTCCAAATGACTTGCTATGGTGTTTAAGCTTTGTTTCACTTTGAGTCTGTTAGGATTCAGTGAAAGCGGCAACTAGATGAAGGACCAAGCGGTCCATTTTGGGAAAAACTGAATGTTACTGGCCATGGCCAAAGGAACAGCAGTCTTGTGACTAAAGTAGAGCATAATCAATACTGTAAAAATGTTATAAACATATTACAGCATTAAATACAGTTTGAGGAAAATCCCCTTAACCAACTTGATTTCTCTTGTTCCTTTCTGGTCTATCCATGCATTACATATTTGAACATAAATGGAACATAACACAAGATTATATCAGCTTTAAAAAATTAATGTATTAGCAGAGAAAGTCAATTATCATATGGTTTCACTTATTTGTGGAACATAAGGAATAGCATGGAGGACATTAGGAGAAGGACGGGGAAAATGAAGGGGGGGAAATCAGAGGGGGAGACGAACCGTGAGAGACTATGGACTCCGAGAAACAAACAGGGTTTTAGAGGGGAGGAGAGAGGGGGATGGGTTAGCCCGGTGATGGGTATTAAGGAGGGCACGTTCTGCATGGAGCACTGGGTGTTATATGCAAACAATGAATCATGGAAGACTACGTCAAAAACTAATGATGTACTGTATGGTGACTAACATAACATAATAAAAAAATAACAAAAAAATTAATGTATTATTTCCCTCTGTTACCTGTTCTTCCTAGCTTATATTAATGGTTACATTTTACAGACTTGATATAGTATTTAATTATTACCTTGTTTATTGTTTCCAATTTTATCTGTTCTAATGATACAATGAATACCTTTCTCCACATAGCTCTTTTCTTTGAAAAGATTTTACAGGAGTGGGATTACTAGGTCAAGGTTTGGACATGTACTTAAAGCTTTTGATATGTCTCCAAAGAAATGAATGCCAAACTGCCACAAGTAATTGAATTACTTTCTTTTACCTTCATTCTTCTTTTCAGAATAGTCTTTACTGTCATCTATTTTTTTCAAATTGCTTTTAGAATCATGTTATCAAGTTCTGTATTTAAAATACTAGAATATGGGGCACCTGGGTGGCTCAGTCGGTTAAGCAACCCACTCTTGATTTTGGCTCAGGTCATGATCTTAGGGTCGTGAGATCAAATCCTGTGTCAGTCTCCACACTCAGTGGGGAGTCTGAGATTCTCTCTCTCCCAATCCCTCTATCCCTCCTCCACTCTCTCGTGCTCTCTCTCTAAAATAAATAAATCTTTAAAAATAAAATACTAGAATAGATTGTGTTGATTAGGATTTAGAGCAAACATTCATTGCAGAGATGCCTCAGAGAGGACTATCTTTACAAACTGGGTTTCTTATACTATAAACCAGGTATTTATCCTGTTTCCCAAACACTGAGAGCAGAACTGCTTGGAAGGAAGTCATTACTGGACTGAAATTCCCTAAATTCACATTTTTTAAAAAAAGATTTTATTTATTCATTCATGAAAGACGAGAGAAAGGGAGAGGCAGAGGGAGAAACAGGCTCCCAACGAGCAGGGATCCCTATGTGGGACTCGATCCCAGCACCCTGGGATCACGACCTGAGCCGAAGGCAGACACTTAACCATCTGAGCCACCCAGGGGCCCCTAAATTCACATTTTGACTGAGCTTTGAGTCAACAAACGATTCAAACTAAAGATGGCTGATATTTTCTAATACAGCTCTGTGATCTGTTTAACATCTAGCTTAGTAGAAACTTCAGTTTAGAGATTCTTTTCCTCTACACCAAGGAGTGATGGGAGATTTACCTGTAAGTTTGTGAGGTACTGCAGGCAGTTTCTTCCCAGCTCTGGGATGGAGTAGACCGCAATGAGGAGCCTCATGTCTTTTAAGATGGAGTAAGCAACTAACCTGACATCTTAACCCGAGGTAGAAGCTGATCAAGGATTTGGTCTTGAGATGCCAAGACTCAGTTTTCTTCTCTATTCTCTTCAGTCTTCTAAGCACTAGATTCTGACCTCTTCTCAAAACTAGAAAGACTTTGGAGACATGGTCTTGACACTTCCCACCACCCTTTGCAGTCTTAAATTATTTAAGAACTGAACCAGGTAGGTGAATTGTTATATCCTATACCTGAATGTGGTTGCAGAAATAAGAATTAATCAAATAAGTTCTCTTGGCTGCTATAATAGATATCAAGCACCATTAAACAGATTTTTAGTGTTTTATTCTGAAAATCTTACTCCCTAAAAAACACACACACACTATTACTTTTTTTTTTTAAGATTTTATTTTTAAGTAATCTCTACACCCAACATGGGGCTTGAACCCAAAACCCCCCGAGACCAAGAGTTACATGCTCTACCAATGAGCCAGCCAGGACAGCCTCTTCAGAAACAGGTTTTATTTTGCGTGTGTGTGTGTGTGTGTTTTAAGGTGGGGGTAGGGGCAGAGGGGGAGGGAGAGAATCTTAAGCCAGACCCCACACCGAGTGTGGAGCCCAGTGTGGGATGCAATATCACAATGGTGAGATCATGACCTGAGTTGAAATCAAGAGTCAGACACTTAACCAACTGAACCACCAAGGCACCCCAGAATTTTTTTTTAATTAAATTGATTTTTTAAAAAAGTTTTAAGTAATCTCTCTCTCCAACGTGGGGCTTGAACTCACAACCCCAAGATCCAAGAATCTCATACTCCCATCAACTAAGCCAGCCAGGCACTCCTAAGGAAGAATTTCTTAATTATTATTCAAATGAGGAACAGGATATTGCCAAAACTAGTGCATTCCCTAGCCCTTAGTTGCTAGATTGCTTAAGCAAAATCTTGAATGACCATTTTTGTCAGGAATCTTGCAGAATTCCTAAATTACAACAGAGGTTTACCTAGATGATCTAGAATTGCTGCCTATTGGTTCATAACATAATAACTAGGTTCTCCCTGTATATATAACACTATTTTACAAAAATATTTTTTAGGGGCGCCTGGGTGGCTCAGTCGTTAAGCGTCTGCCTTTGGCTCAGGTCATGGTCCCAGGGTCCTGGGATCGAGCCCCACATTGGGCTCCCTGCTCAGCGGGAAGCCTGCTTTTCCCTCTCCCGCTCCCCCTGCTTGTGTTCCCTCTCTTGCAGTGTCTCTGTCAAATAAATAAAATCTTAAAAATGTATATTTTTATTTTGGGGGGCGCCTGGGTGGCTCAGTCAGTTCAGCGTCTGCTTTCGGCTCAGGTCATGATCTCAGGGTCCTGGGCTCGAGCCCCAGGTCTGCTCAGCGGGAGCCTACTTCTCTCTCTCCCTCTGCCTGTTGCTCCCCCTGCTTGTGTGCTCGCTCTCTCTCTCTGTCAAACAAACAAATAAAATCTTTAAAAAATATTTTTTTATTTTTTGTTTTTGTGTGTGCATGTATTTGTTTTGTATTTGTTTTTGTTTTTAGGGACACAGGTACATCTGCAAACTTTTTTAACATGAAGGGCATGATTGTTAAGGAGGAGGAAATAAATGAGAGATAAATGAGAAACAGTCTGTATTATCCCAGTTGACACTGTTTTATGGTTTTGTTTTTGGTTCTTTCCTAGTTGCCTGTGCCGTAGGAAGAAAAACATCTATAATGGGAAGTTATTTTTAGCTAGTGTTGCACTGATCTATCAGAATGTATGGCTGGAGCTGAGTCCTAGAGATAGAGCCTCTGCTATATTAGGCAGTAAACCCTTCAGTTGCTGGATAGGGGGTAAGTATGGGCGGGGGGGTCCTGAGTATAAGAGGAGGCAGAGAAGGGAACCTTGGGTCTGGGGAAATGGGAAATGTGAAGTGTGTAAGTATTTTAATATTTTAATAACTGAACTAAATATCAGTTGACCCTGCCAATATCCTGGATTGAAGACACTATATCCTTTTCCCATTGAATTATCTTGGCATCTTGGTCAAAAATTGATCCTAAATGTAAGGGTTTGTTTCTGGACTCTCAATTCTGTTTTGCTGATTCTATATGCCTATCCTCGTGAATACTACACTGTCTCAATTACTGTAGCTTTGTAGTCAGTTATGAATTGGGTAGTGTAATTCAGACTTTTTTTTTTTTTTCCAAAATTGGCTTAGCTATTCTGTGTGCTTTGTATTTCCTTATACATTTCAGGATCGGCTTGTCAATTTCTACCACATACCTGCTAGGATTTTGTTAGGTATTGCATTGACTCTAATCAATTTGAGAATTGCCATCTTAATATTGAGTCTAACAAACCATGAACATGGAAAGTCTCTTTAGATCTTCATTTCTCTCAGTATGTTTTATATTTTTGGTGTATAAATCTTGGATTTGTTTTATTAAACTTTTTCCTAAGTATTTTATTCTTTTTGATGCTATTATGAATGCAGTTGTTAATTTCATTTTTTATATTAGTGTAGAGAAATAGTTGATTTTTGTATACTTATCTTGTATTCTGCAGCCTCACTAAACATAGAAATTCCAGTACTTTTGTTTTTGCTCTGTGCGTGCTCCTTATGATTTTCAACAGAGGATCGCGTCACCTGCAAATAAAGGCAGTTTTGTTTCTTCCAATCTGGATGCCTTTTGTTTGCCTTTTTGCACTGACTACACCCTCCAGGACAATGTTGAATAGAGGTGAAGAGAGCCTGTGTCCTTGCTTGGTTTCTGATCTTAAAGGGAAAGTATGAAGGCTCACCATTAAGTATGATTTTTTTTTTTTTTAAGTAGGTTCCATGCCCAAAGTGGGACTTGAATCACGACCCTGAGATAAAGAGTAGTATGTATGCTCTTCTGACTGAGCAAGGCAGGCTCCCCCATTTTTTTTTTTTTTTAAAGACTTTATTTATTTATTTGACAGAGAGATAGAGAGCACAAGTAGGCAGAGAGGCAGGCAGAGGGAGAGGGAGAAGCAGGCTCCCCACAGAGCAGGGAGCCCGACGCGGGGCTCGATCCCAGGACCCTGGGATCATGACCTGAGCCGAAGGCAGCCGCTTAACCGACTGAGCCACCCAGGCGTCCCAGGCTCCCCCATTTTAAGTGAAGGTTTTCCCTTAGTTGCCCTTTATCATTAGCTTCTGTAAAAATAAAACTCCTTAGCTTCATCCGAGGACTTTGGGAATTGGATCTCAGGGAGGTGCAGCATTAGGAATCCATATTTCTAGGAAGCAGCCCATTTGAGAGCCTTACTGGTGTTTGAGGACCTACATCTCATACCTGGGAGCCACCATTGGCACCGTGTAATGGCAACTTCTAATTACCCTACTTGCCGCTCCTGGAACAATCCCTTTATTTTTTTTTTTTAAAAAGATTTTATTTATTTGACAGAGCCAGAGAGCACAAGTGGAGAGAACGGCAGAGGGAGAGGGAGAAGCAGGCTCCCCACTTGAGCAGGGAGCCTGATGCGGGGCTCTATCCCAGGATCCCGGGATCATGACCTGAGCCGAAGGCAGACGCTTAACCATCTGAGCCACCCAGGCGCCCCTGAAACAATCCCTTTAGACAGGATCCCAAGAGCCCTACAGCTGAGTGTAGGAAGCAACAAAATTGTCAGTTATAACGGTCTGACATTTTCCAGAAGAATCCTTAAACGAAAGAAACGAATTTGCTCTCCTGTATTGACCAGAGCTGGAAACAGCGGTCTGACGTTTGGGCCCCTTACGAATGGAAACGAGTCAGAGAGAATGAGATACAAATTGGAGCTATTAAATTGTCTGCCTAGGTGTGGTATTATGTCCGGGGTTAAAAGCTCCCGGTCCGAGAATGAAATTATCAGCAGTATAGCTGAACCTAACGGTGTCTTATAAAACTGTCATGCGGCCTAGCCAGACTACCTTTCCACGAAGTGACACAGGTTCTACGGGAAATAATTTTACATTCCTAACAAGTGAATTACAAAAACGTTTTTCCCCCGTTACCTCAACCCTGGGATCCAATCCCACAAAAAAAAGATCGAAAAGAGGGGGGTCAGCACTATTGACAGACGTACATTCCAACCAGCCGACAGCGGGAAGACAATGCGCTTGCGCAAGTCGTTAACCAGTCAGGACTCCGCGGCAGAAGCGGAGGCGGGGCTTGTGGAAACGGCTGCCGCAGGGTTGGCGGACTTGGGAAGGAGCGAAGATGGCGGAGTGAGGCGTGCGGGTGGGAGCCGGCCGTTGGGCCGGGGGCGGGAAGGCCCCCGGAGTGTCCAGTGCTTCTCCTGGTCGGTGCGAGGTAAGCCGAGAAGGCGGGCGACGGGGAACTAGCAGGAGGTGGCGCGGCCCACCCCGGCCGGGGAACGGGAGCGCGCGGAGCCCTGCCTGCAGCGGGCGCGGGCCTCGGCCTGGCGTGGGTTTCCTTTCGAGCAGCCTCGGGCGGCCGTACAAACCTTGCGGGGTGTGTCGCACCAACACTTCGTCTTCTACCCACCTCTGTCCTTCTCAGTGCCTTTTTTGGCTGCCTTTGTGCTTTCGGCTTGTTCCCCGGTGATTGCACCCACGCGGGTGTGTATCTGCCAGCCGCTGCGTCGTCCAGCGGTTTATTTTTTAAAGAATACCTTTATTTTATTGATTTATTTATATTCCTCACCTCACGGCTTCGTGTTCGCTGTTTTGCCTGAGTCTCCGGTATCAATCGAGGCCTATTGGGGCCCTGAGTAATTTGTGTCCCTGGTCCGTTGACCTTGAGATTTGGTTTAATAGGTTCTCCCCCCGGGATTTTAATTTGTATCATTCACGTTCTCTTGCTACCTATTCATTCATTTCCCCCTCCCACCCCTCAAACTTTTAAGATCCGAGTAAGCATCTTTGTCCTTGTATGACTTGGTAATTGCTTAATGGTGCTTTAATTTCGACTGACTGTAGGTCCCGGTAGAATTCACCGTTGTTGTTTTCCAGAATTAAAAGAGCCAGTGTACAATTTTTATTTATCATTTATAGAGATAATGAGAAAGAGTTTGGGGAAATATTATTAGAACGTAATTTGTATAATGTGGTGGGGTTGCCAAGTATAATACTGTCAAGTCATTTGTATTCGGTTCTTGTATATGGGGTTTCTTTTTATAAATTGGATTTTTATAACCCCTGATTCGGTGTTTCAGTTAAATTCTTGGAAAGTTTCCTGTTACTAGGTTTCTGAATTAGTGAAGCCTATTTAGAATTGGCATGTTAGTTGGGTGCAGTTCCACTGATATGTCATAATAGGAATGAATATTTCTGGTGTGCTCTTTGCTGGTCCTTGATTTAGCAAAGCTGGAAATATGCATAAAGAATAGCTGCCTTATAAATAAGACCTTTCTCTTTTGTCAGGAGTATTTTTTTCAGTTTCATCTAGAAGAAGAAACAAGATATGTAGGGCAGAGGAAAGGAACAGAATATTATTCCTACCTTACAACAGAGGGGTGTGGTCATCTATATTAAAGCAAAGGTCTTTTGTGAGAAGAGGGACCACAGCATCATCAGGTTCTTAGTGGGAGGAAAGTACCATAAAAACTTGAGAACCACTTATTCAAGAGTTTTGATATCTTTATAAAATTAGTGCCAGTGCAGGTAGAGAGTAACTTCTTTCTGACTATTCCTTTTGAATAGTTTTTGATAATGATTTTTTTAAAGATTATATTAGAGAGGGAGAGAGCCAGAGAGATCG
This sequence comes from Neomonachus schauinslandi, assembly GCF_002201575.2. Taxonomy (NCBI): domain Eukaryota; kingdom Metazoa; phylum Chordata; class Mammalia; order Carnivora; family Phocidae; genus Neomonachus; species Neomonachus schauinslandi. The sequence goes on from NC_058411.1 coordinate 82,231,426, forward strand.
CGGGTGGGGGCAGGGGCAGAGGAAAAGAATCTTGCAAGCAGAGACACACACACACACACCTACCTCTGACTGAGGTTGGAGCCCTACCTGGGGCTAGATCCCAAGACCCATGAGATCATGACCTGAGTGGAAACCAAGAGTTGGACACTTAAATGACAGAGCCATCCAGGCGCCCCATCGTGATGTTTTTAAAAATAGCTTGGTTCATTTGAATAGTTCTGCACAAAGAAGCATATAGCACAAGTGAGGGCTGTATCCTTACTATAATGTTGTTTTTATTTTTCCTTATCACAGGAAGAACATTTTCTTTGGCTTCCAGGTGCTTTTATATTCATCTTGAGAAGAAAGCAAAAATCAGAACTCAGGATTTGGCAAGTGAGTAATAGTCGCTAATGCTTCCAGATACTGTTTAAGCAGCTTGAAAAATAGCTAGATAGAAGTAGAACAATAAGCTTCAACAGAAAATGAACACCAAAAATGACTAGAAATTTTTAAGATTTTATTTATTTGAGAGAGAGAGCAAGCACTAGAGAGAGAGAGCAAGCCTGAGTAGGGGGCAAAGGGAGAGGGAGAAGAAGGCTCCCCGCTGAGCAGGGAGCCCAACGTGGGACTAGATCCCAGGACCCTGGGGTCATGACCTGAGCCAAAGGCAGATGCTTAACCGACTGAGCCACCCAGGCACCCCATTGACTAGAAATTACTTAAATTTAAGCTAAATCTTGTATTTTCAACAAAAGCAGTGTATCAAGTATAAAAAAGAAAAACTTGATCATTTGCCCAAACCAGTAATTTTTATTGGATAAAGAAGAAAGATACAGCTTTAATTAGATTGAAGATCAAATGATAAAATATAAGTGCTACTAGGCAAATTTTAGGATATATTCACTTGTTTTAATTATAGATAAATACTGATATTTTAATCTTTAATTTCTTTTGTTGTTTTTTGTTTGTTTTAAGATTTTATTTATTTGCGAGAGAGAGAATGAGAGACAGAGAGCATGAGAGGGAGGAGGGTCAGAGGGAAAAGCAGACTCCCTGCCGAGCAGGGGGCCCGATGGCGGGACTCCATCCTGGGACTCGAGGATCATGACCTGAGCCGAAGGCAGTCGCATAACCAACTGAGCCACCCAGGCGCCCTAATCTTTAATTTCTAAAGCTTTTCACTACACCATTAATATTTCTAGGTATGAGTCTAGCCATAGTGTTGCTATCTTCTGAATTTACCACAGATGTAAGTATGTTCTATTGCTCAAAGAGCAAAAAGTGATATGTGCTTTAATAATTGACAACTTTATCTGTCAAACAGGGTTTCCTAGGGCTGCTGTAACAAACTAGGTGACTTAGAACAACAGAAATATATTGTCTCACAGCTTTGGAGAGCAAACATCCAAAATCAACCTTGAAGGTACTAGGGAAGGATGTGTTTCAGGCCTTTCTTCTAACTTTTGGTAGTTCCTTGGCTCGTGGCAGCATGACTCCAGTCTTCACATGGCATTCTCCCTGTGTCTGTGTCCTAAGTTCTATGGGGACACCAGTCATGTTAGATTAGGGGCCCACCCTACTCCAGTATGACCTCATTTTTTTTTTTTTAAGTTTTTTTTTTTTTTTAATTTTTTTTTTTTTTTAAGATTTTATTTATTTATTTGAGACAGAGAGAAAGAGAGAGAGAGCACATGAGAGGGGGGAGGGTCAGAGGCAGAAGCAGGCTCCCTGCCGAGCAGGGAGCCTGATGCGGGACTCGATCCAGGGACTCCAGGATCATGACCTGAGCCGAAGGCAGTCGCTTAACCAACTGAGCCACCCAGGCGCCCAGTATGACCTCATTTTAACTAATTATATCTGCAATGACTGTATTGACTATTTTCAAATAAGGTCACATTTTGAGGTACTAGGGAGTAGACTTCCAATTTATGAATTTGGGGAGGACACAGTTCAACTCATAACATCTACTTAGTCATATACATTGATTGTATTACATGGAAATCATTCAATTACAGCTGCCTTAAGGATTAAAATATTGTGTACCACTGATAAAGCTACTTAAGAATAGTGAAGGGGCGCCTGGGTGGCTCAGTCGTTAAGCGTCTGCCTTTGGCTCAGGTCGTGATCCCAGGGTCCTGGGATCCAGCCCCGCATCGGGCTCCCTGCTTGGCATGAAGCCTGCTTCTCCCTCTCCCACTCCCCCGCTTGTGTTCCTCTCTCGCTGTGTCTCTCTTTGTCAAATAAAATCTTTAAAAAAAAAAAAAAAAGAATCGTGAAAATCATAGAGACAGAAAGTAGGATGGTGGTTGCCAGGGGCTTCAGGAAGGGAAAATTGGGAGTTATTATTTAATGGGGGCAGAGTTTCAGTTTTGTAAATGAAAAAAGTTCTGGAGATGGAAGGTGGTGATGCTTGCACAACAATATGAATGTACTTAATACCACTGAACCAAACACTTAAAAAGGGTGAAGATGATAAATTTTATATTATGTGTATTTTACCACAATAAAAACAAATTTTAAAAAAAGTTAAGTAAAAAAATTCCAGCTATACAGACAGTCCCTGATTTAATGATTGTTCGCCTGAACGATTTTTTGCCTTTTTGATGGTGTGATAGCAGTACACATTCAGTAGAAACCATACTGTGGTTTTTAATTTTTTTTTTTTTTTTAAGATTTTATTTATTTATTTGACAGAGAGAGACACAGCGAGAGAGGAAACACAAGCAGGGGGAGTGGGAGAGGGAGAAGCAGGCTTCCCGCGGAGCAGGGAGCCCAGTGTGGGGCTCGAAACCAGGACCCTGCATGACCTGAGCCAAAGGCAGACGCTTAACGACTGAGCCACCCAGGCGCGCCCAGTTTTTAAATTTTGATCTTTTCCCTGGATAGTAATATGTGGTGTGATGCTTTTATGGTGCTGGACACTGGCAGCAAACCACAGCTGTAAATCCGCCACGTGATCCACAAGGGTAAACACATACAACTGTTTTTCATTTTCAGTACAGTATTCAATAAATTATATGAGGTATGAGATATTCAATAATTTATTATAAAATAGGCTTTGGTTAGATGATTTTGCTCAACTGTAGGCTAATGTAAGTGTTCTAAACACATTTAAGGTAGGCTAGGCTAAGCTATGAGGTTTGGTAAGTTAGGTGTATTAAATGCATTTTTGACTTAGGATATTTTCAGCTTAGGTTGGGTTTATCAGATCATAAGGAAGATCTGTATTACAATGTACAAAAGGAAAGGAATAGGGTGCCTGGATGGCTCAGTTGGTTAAGCGACTGCCTTCGGCTCAGGTCATGATCCTGGAGTTCCTGGATCGAGTCCCGCAGTCTGTTTCTCCCTCTGACCCTCCCCCCTCTCTCTCATGCTCTCTCTCTCAAATAAATAAATAAAATCTTAAAAAAAAAGGAAAGGAATAAAAGAAAAAAAGGAATAAAAACGGCTGGGACAAATTTAGGTGATAGTCTTTATCATATGCTTTTAGAACAGAGGCTTTGTTGCTTGAATTTAGAACCTTAATTAAATCCAGGTAGATAGAGGGCAGACACCTGGGTGGTGCAGTTGGTTAAGTGTCCAACTCTTGGTTTCAGTTTTGGCTCAGGTCCTGATCTCAGGTCCTGAGATAGAACCCCACTTTGGGTACTGTGCTAATTGGGATTCTCCCTCTCCCCCCTGTTTGTGCGTGCTGTGTGCACACACACACACTCTCTCTCAAATAAATAAATCTTTAAAAAAAAAGAAATAAATCCAGGTAGTTAGTAATAGAAATTTGACATTGGTATAGCCCAATATTAGTAACATCTAAATATCTATCTGCAGGAAATTGATGTAAATAAATGTAGGTGCTTCTGTACTTAAAGGGTAGCTTTGGGGCACCTGGGTGGCTCAGTCGGTTAAGATCTGCCTTCGGCTCAGGTCATGATCCCGGGGTCCTGGGATTGAGCCTCACGTTGGGCTCCCTGCTCAGTGGTGAGTCTGCTTCTCCCTCTTGCTCTGCCCCTCCCCCACTCATACTTTCTCACGTGCTCTCTCTCAAATAAATAAAATCTTTAAAAAAAAAAAGGTAGCTTTAATTCTGATATGGAATGATCACTAATATACATTAAAGGGAAAAGCAAGGTGCAGAACATGGTGTATAGTATACTTTCATTTGTGGGGAGAAAATAAATCTACTTACACAGATGTTATGTAGCCATAGGATATCTAAAAGGATATGGAATTGGGTGATGGGCATTAAGGAGGGCAGATGATGTGATGAGCATTGGATGTTATAAGCAACTGATGAATCACTGAACTCTACATCTGAAATGTTACGATGTACATATGTATATCTGTTAATGATGTACTATATGTTGGCTAATTTAATTTAAATAAAAATAAATAAATGGATATGGAAGAAACATTGTATATCCTATTGTACCTTTTCCTGTTAGTGCTTTTGTTACCTATTCAAGTAAATAATTTAAAATTTTCAAAGAAAGGAAGCACTCAATAATGTTGAATGACTGAGAAGTTAAATTTTTGCTCAGGCAGTGATTTTTTTTTTTTTTTTTTTTTTAAAGATTTTATTTACTTATTTGAGACAGAGAGAATGAGAGAGAGCATGAGAGGGAGGAGGGTCAGAGGGAGAAGCAGACTCCCTGCCGAGCGGGGAGCCCGATCAGGCAGTGATTTTACATTAGTAGAGCCTATCCATATCTGGGGGCAGAAACTGTCCATCAGACCCAGCACTATTTTTTTTTTCTTTCAAGATTTTGTTTATTTATTTGAGAGAGAGCATGAGCGGTGGGGAGGGGCAGAGGGAGAGGAAGAAGCAGGCTCCCCACTAAGCATGGAGCCCCACGTGGGACTCGATCCCCAGGACCCTGGGATCACGACCCAAGCCAAAGGCAGCCACTTAACTGAGTCACCCAGGTGCCCTGACCCAGCACTATTTTAATAAGACACTTAAAAACTTAACTGGAATGATAAGTATAGCCATTGTGTTTTGTAAAATGCGTTCTGAATTTATATAGCAAAGTAAGAAAGGAGTTTTTTTTTGATGCTGAAACCCGGGAGCAAACCGAATTTTTATTATTTTTATTTTATTTTTTAAAGTTTTTATTTATTTATTTGACAGAGAGAAAGAGAGAGATAGCGAGAGAGGGAACACAAGCAGGGGGAGTGGGAGAGGGAGAGTGAGAAGCAGGCTTCCCGCTGAGCAGGGAGCCTGATGCTGGTCTCAATTCCAGGACCGTGGGATCATGACCGGATTTGAAGGCAGACACTTAACGACTGAGCCACCCAGGTGCCCCCGAATTTTTATTTTTTAAGAAAGGCGTAATTAACTCCCATGATATATCATTCTTTCTGTCCTTCGAGGAAGCAAAGTGTATTACTTATTCAATGATGCATAACAGATTATCCAAAATTTAGTGGATTAAAACAACAGTAAACATGTATTATCTCGTACAGTTTATGTGGGTCAGGAGTTACAGAGCAGTTTAACACTGGGGCTTTCTGGCTTGGATTCTCTTCTAAGGTTGCAGTCAAGATTGGCTGGGGTGGCAGTTATCTAATTCCATGGTGGCTCCTTCACGTGGCTGATAAATTCATGCTGGTGGTGGAAAGCCTTTGTTCCTTCCAGTGTCGGCCTCTTCCAAGGCTGCTTGAATGTCTTCATGTACAACATCTGGCTTCTCCCAGAATAAGCAGTCCAAGAGAACAGTGCAGAAGTCACAGCTCCATCTGTGTCTCAGAAGTCACTCATCATCACTTTCTCCTCATTCACTTGGTCACTCTTTTGAGACCAACTAGTGTACTGCAATATAGTTCTGACACTAACCATCCAGAGTTAATGCAGACCCCACAAGTCAGAGGCCCTGTTCCCAACAAGACTGCCCTCACTTTAATCTTTGTGGGTTTTGTGGTGGTGGTGGTGGTGGTGGTGGTTTTTTGGTTTTTTTTTTAAGTAGGCTCCATGCCCAGCATAATGCTTGAACTCATGACCCTGAGATTAAGAGTCGCATGCTGGGGCACCTGGGTGGCTCAGTTGGTTAAGCGACTGCCTTCGGCTCAGGTCATGATCCTGGAGTCCCGGGATCGAGTCCCGCATCGGGCTCCCTGCTTGGCAGGGTGTCTGCTTCTCCCTCTGACCCTCCTCCCTCTCATGCTCTCTGTCTTTCATTCTCTCTCTCTCAAATAAATAAATAAAATCTTAAAAAAAAAAAAAAAAGAGTCGCATGCTGTATGTACTGAGCCAGCCAGATACCCCAAGATTGCCCTCACTTTAAAAGGCAGCCACACTTAGGAGGATTCCCAGGCAACCTGCACTTCTGATCAGTTGGCTGCAAATTCAGGGATTCTCACAACCCTGTCAGAACCGAATTTTGGTTTCGTTGGTTTTCTCTGTTTTTCTATTCCCTCTTTTATTTATCTCTGCTCTGATATTTATTTTTTCCTTCGTTCTTGCTAGCTTTGGGTTTAGTTTATTCTTTCTCTAGTTCCTTAAGGTGTAAAGTTAGGTTGCTGATTTGAGTTAAGATTTTATTTATTTATTTGACAGAGAGAGACACAGCGAGAGAGGGAACACAAGCAGGGGGAGTGGGAAGGGGAGAAGCAGGCTTCCCGCAGAGCAGGGAGCCCGATGCAGGGCTCGATCCCAAGACCCTGGGATCATGACCTGAGCCGAAGGCAGACGCTTAACGACTGAGCCACCCAGGCGCCCCATGAGATCTTTCTTTTTTAATGTAAGCATTTAGATCTATAAATTTCCCTCTTAGCACTGCTTTACTGCATCCCATAATTTTTGGTTTGTTGTGTTATTGTTTTCATTTATCTCAAGGTATTTCCTAATTTCCCTTGTCATTTTTTCTTTGACCCATTAATTATTTAGGACTCTTGTGTAATTTCTTCTGGTTCATTTACTGTAAATTCCAAGGATTTAGAGTTTCCCTCCCAGGACAAAGGCCAAATTCTTTATCATACCCTGATTCATTGTTAGAGGAGACTGTAGGAGGGTGTAAATACCGGGAGGCAACAATAACTGGGGCCCATCTTAGAAGCTGACTACACCCAGAGTCATTTGAAGCAGGTCTGGCTAGCCCAAGTACTACATTAAAAATTCTGATTTCCCTTTCTGTCCTCCCAGAAAGTCAGATTTTCTAATACAAAGTTACTTTATTTGTATAATCAATAGCACTAAACAAGTGACCTCAAAGACCTAGAAGTGCCTAGTAAGTCATCAACTTTATAGGGATGTATTTGAAGATTTTGTAGATCAGTTTGTATAGTTTTGGTTTCCTCACTTAACTCTAGAACCTATTTACATTTTAACTAATGTTGGCTAAATGTATTTAACAGCCCTGCTCTTCATTCATTCAGCAAATTTTTATCAAGTGGTTACCTGGGTCACATGCTAGTCTGGGTGTTTGGGATTCATTGGTAAACAAAACAGTTTCCTTCCTGATGGAGCTTACATGTTATGTATTAAATATTTTATTTTTAAGTAATCTCTACACCCAGTGTGGGGCTCAAACTTACAACCTTGAGATCAAGAGTTGCATGCTCCACTGACCATGTCACACAGGCACCCCTGGAGCTTATTATTTTATTTTATTTATTTTCATTTTTTTTTAAGATTTTATTTACTTATTTGACAGAGAAAGAGAGGGAACACAAGCAGGGGGAGCTGGAGAAGGAGAAGCAGACTCCCCGCTGAGCAGGGAGCCCAATGCAGGGCTTGACATGACCTGAGCCGAAGGCAGACGCTTAACGACTGAGCCACCCAGGCACCCCTGGAGCTTACATTTTAGACAGGACAGTAAATGAAGAAACATAATAAATACCTTATGAAGTAACTTAGATAGTGTTACAGGCTATGGATAAAAGGAAAAGTAGATAGGGTAAAGGGGAATGGTAGAAGTGTGTCTGTGGATGGGATGGAGGGATAGTATAATCTTAAACTGGCTCAAAGTAGGCCTCTTTGAGAAAATGACATTTAAGTAAAGACGAGGTGAGAGGACTAGCTATGTGGATACCTGGGGAAGGGTCCTCTCACGAAGGGAAGAGCCAGTACAAAGGCTATAAGGTTGGAGTATGCCTGACATTCCAGGAAGAGCAAGGAGTCCAGTGTGGTTGGAGCACATGATGGAGGAGGAGATAGAAATAGAGTTGGGGGGCACCTGGGTGGCTCAGTCATTAAGTGTCTGCCTTTGGCTCAGGTCATGGTCCCAGGGTCCTGGGATGGAGCTCTGCGTCGGGCTCCCTGCTCCGTGGGAAGCCTGCTTCTCCCTCTCCCAGTCCCCCTGCTTGTGTTTCCTCTCTCGCTGTGTCTCTCTATGTCAAATAAATAAATAAAATCTTAAAAAAAAAAAAAAAAGAAATATAGTTGGGGTCAGAAAGGATATGGTGGAAGGTGGTGTAGACCTTAGGGGGAATTGTAGGTCATGGTCAGAACTATGGCTTTCATACTAAGCTACTACTACTCATTCACTTTTCAGTAGGTCCTACAGTTTGTGATCCATATTTGTGTTTAGAGTGAATAAAATGAATGGTGACTGAGTGAATGTGAAATTGGGTATTATGGGGTTTTTGTTTGTTTTTTAAAGATTTTATTTATTTATTTGAGAGAGGGGGGTGGATGAGCAGGGGAAGTGGAAGAGGGAGAGGGAGAAGCAGGCTCCCTGCTGAGCAGGGAGCCTGATGCGGGACTCGATCCCAGGACCCTGAGATCATGAGCTGAGCCAAAGGCAGATGCTTAACCAACTGAGTCATCCAGGAGCCCGAAATTGGGTCTTTTGAAGAGAGAACAGGCTTATGATATTCTAGTGTTATTGCCTGATAATAAAGATATAGATGGGGGGGAGGTGGAGTTTATCTATGATGAATGTATGTATTTTTATTAGTAAGTATTGCTGAAGGAATTTGTTTATAAGACAGTCTAGAGGGGCGCCTGGGTGGCTCAGATGGTTAAGCGTCTGCTTTCGGCTCAGGTCATGATCCCAGGGTCCTGGGATCGAGTCCCGCATCGGGCTCCCTGCTTAGCAGGGAGCCTGCTTCTGCCTCTCTCTCTCTCTCTCCCTGTCTCTCATGAATAAATAAATAAAATCTAAAAAAAAAAAAAAACTTTCAAAAAAAAATTAAAAAAAAAAAAAAGACAGTCTAGATAGGTTCCCTGTTAGGAAAAGGTGCTCAACTTTGATGCTTATTTGGTTTACATAGAATTCTTTTTTTTTTTTTTTTTAAAGATTTTATTTATTTGAGAGAGAGAATGAGAGAGAGAGCACATGAGAGGGGGGAGGGTCAGAGGGAGAAGCAGACTCCCTGCCGAGCAGGGAGCCCCGATGCGGGACTCGATCCCGGGACTCCAGGATCATGACCTGAGCCGAAGGCAGTCGCTTAACCGACTGAGCCACCCAGGCGCCCTACATAGAATTCTTTTAGCGTATTTCCTCCTGGAAGGAACTAGCTTGTATCTTCTTTCCCCCTCAACATTACTACCAGTTATCTTGCCATTAGAATTGAACTGCAGGTGGGCGCCTGGGTGGCTCAGTTGGTTAAGCGACTGCCTTCGGCTCAGGTCATGATCCTGGAGTCCTGGGATCGAGTCCCGCATCGGGCTCCCTGCTCGGCAGGGAGTCTGCTTCTCTCTCTGACCCTCCTCCCTCTCATGCTCTCTGTCTCTCATTCTCTCTCGCAAATAAATTTTAAAAAAAACCTTAAAAAAAAAAAAAAAAGAATTGAACTGCAGGTGGTGCTTAGGTGGCTCAGTCAGTTAAGCGTCTGCCTTCAGCTCAGGTCATGATCCCAGGGTCCTAGGGTCTAGTCTCAGCAAGGAGCCTGCTTCTCCCTTTCCCTCTGCTGCTCCTCCCTGCTTATGCTCTCTTGCTCTCTCTGTCTCTCTCTCAAATAAATAAAATCCTAAAAAATAATAATAATAATTGAACTACAGAACAGTCTAATGGCTGGTGCAAGCTTTGAATTGGCCTGAGTAAGCTTATATAATGAAACAGCTCTGTTGCCCATGGTGTTCTAAAGGCCCTTCTGTGGATATTCTCTATTTTTTTACTCTTACTTCTGCTGCTTCTGCAACAAATGCAAATTCTGTAATTCTCTTCCTCCTGATTTGATTCTGAATTAATTTACATTTGCCTTTAATTCCAGTATAGTTAACATGCAGTGTTATATTAGTTTCAGATGTACAGTACAGTGATTCAGCAATTCCATACCTCACCCAGTGCTCATCACAGCAGATGTCCTCCTTAATCCCCATCACCTATTTCACCCATCCTGCCACCCACCTCCCCTCTGGTAAGCATCATTTTGTTCTCTGTAGTTAATAATCTGTTTCTTGGGGCCCCTGGGTGGCTCAGTCGTTAAGCGTCTGCCTTTGGCTCAGGTCATGATCTCGGGGTCCTGGGATCGAGCCTCACATCGGGCTCCCTGCTCAATGGGAAGCCTGCTTCTCCCTCTCCTACTCCCCCTGCTTGTGTTCCCTCTCTCACTGTCTGTCTGTCGAATAAATAAATAAAATCTTAAAAAATAGAATCTGTTTCTTGGTTTCTTTCTTTTTCCTTTGCTCATTTGTTTTGTTCAAATTCCACATATGAGTGAAATAATAAGGTATTTCTCTTTCTCTGATTTATTTCACTTAGCATTGTACTCTTTCGCTCCATCCATGTTGTTGCAGATGGCAAGATTTCATTCTTTTTGGCTTGTTCAGCTTTTTGGCCTTTCAACTTTCATTCATCTTATAGCCGAATAATACTCCATTGTGTATGTATATATACCACATCTTCTTTATCCATTCACCTATCAGTGAACACTTAAGCTGCTTCCTAATTTGGCTATTGTATGTAACGTTGTTATAAACATAGGGGTGCATGTGTCCCTTTGAATTAGTGTGTTTGTATTTTTTTTTTTTTTTTGTAGATATCTAGTAGTGCAATTACTGGATTGTAGGGTAGTTTCATTTTTAACTTTTTTTTTTTTAAGATTTTATTTATTTATTTGACAGAGAGAGATACAGCGAGAGAGGGAACACAAGCAGGGGGAGTGGGAGAGGGAGAAGCAGGCTTCCCGCCGAGCAGGGAGCTCCACGCGGGGCTTGATCGCAGGACCCCGGGATCATGACCTGAGCCGAAGGCAGATGCTTAACGACTGAGCCAATCAGGCGCCCCTCATTTTTAACTTTTGAGGAACCTTCATACTGTTTTGCACAGTGGCTGCACCCATTTGCATTCCTACCAGTAGTGCAAGAGGGTTCCTTTTTCTCCACATCCTCGCCAACACTTGTTTTTTATTTTAGCCATTCTGACAGGTGTGAGGTGATACCTCATTGTAGTTTTGATTTGCATTTCCCTGATGATGAGTGATGTTGAGCATCATTTTATGTGTCTTTTGGCCATCTGTATGTCGTCTTTGGTGAAATGTCTGTTCATGTCTTCTGCCCATTTTTTAATTGGATTTTGGGGGTTTTTTGGTGTTGAATTGCATCAGTTCTTTATATATTTTGGATACTAACCCTTTATTGGGTATGTCATTTGTAAATATATTCTCCCATTCAGTAGGTTGCCTTTTAGTTTTGTTGATTGTTTCCTTCACTGTACAGAAGCTTTTTATATGGATGTAGTCCCAATAATTTATTTTTGCTTTTATTTCCCTTGCTGTAGGAGACCTATCTAGAAAAATGTTACTGTGGCTGATGTCAGAGACACTACTGCCTGTGATCTCTTCTAGGATTTTTATGGTTTCAGTTCTCATATTTAGGTCTTTAATACATTTTGAGTTTATTTTTGTTAATAGTGTAAGAAAGTGGTCCAGTTCCATTCTTTTGCACATAGCTGTCCAGTTTTCCCAACACCATTTATTGAAGAGACCATCTTTTCCCCATTGGACATTCTTTCCTGCTTTTTTGAAGATTAATTGTATAATTGTGGGTTTATTTCTGGATTTTCTATTCTATTCTCTTGATCTATGTGTCTGTTTTTGTGCCAGTACCATACTGTTTTGATTACCTACAGCTTTGTAGTATTTTTTTTTTTAAAGATTTATATATTTGAGAGAGAGAGCACCTGCGAGCAGGTGAGGGGGAGAGGGAGAGAGAGAATCTCAAGCAGACTTAGTCCTGAGCCTGACACAGGGCTGTATCTCACGATCCTGAGATCATGACTGGAGCTGTGATCAAGAGTCGGATGCCCTAACTGACTGAGGAACCAGGAACCCTTGGACATGTGTATCCCTTTTTTTTTTTTTAGTTTTTACATAAATCTAACTTTTTTGTATTATGCTTATATATTTTTTTGACTTGCTTTTCTGATGATAGTACTGAATTTGGTGTTATCGTTGGACATTTTCTTTTAGACAGTGTGTAATCTAAAATGTATTTTCTTTATGTGTTTTTAAATATTATTTTTAAACATGAGCTCATGCAGAAGTACCTGCCTTAACCTCCCTGTTTTTAATTTATTTTTTATTTCCAGGTATTCTGTGTTGTCTCCTGGAGTAGGTAGTCTTTTTATCCAGCCACTTTCCCTATTCCTGAAATGTGGATATCTCTTCTCTACATATTTTACCTCCATGATTTGGATCGGAAAAGGCTGCTTTTCTTTTTGTTCCACTTCTCAGAGTCAACATTGAGAAGCTCCTAGGATGCAGTTGTCTTGCCAACTTCTCCAGGAAGAAAGAAGCAACTGACATGCATGTTCTGCTTTTTGCTTAATTATAAAGAAGTTATTTTGGAAGCTGAGGCTGATGTTTAATTTGAAACAGGTGCTTAGATGTTGGTGTTTGTGAATTCTTTACCTTTTGTTTCAAACAAGAAGACTAAATAAATAGCAAGTATGGATGACATCAGGTTTTTTTTTTTTAAATGTCTTCCAGTTTCAGCCACTGTCATAAGCACAGTTGAATCTGCAAGGAGTAAATTCCAAATATGTGTTCTAATATGAAATGAAAGATATGCTTAAAAACTACAGATATTAAATATCTAAATCCTGACTCATCCTTTGAAGTACATTTGCTGGAAAAGAACAAAGATCCAATTTTGCAATAAAACCTTTGATGTGATAAAGAAGCATGAAGACAAGAGGATGCAAGGTTAACAGAGTCTCTGTAAAATACACATCTTTACATGTGTAAATCTACAGTTTGGATGTGAAGAGGGATTTTTCTCCTAGAGCAGGAAGCTTTTGTTGACTTCTGTCTCAGAAGTCTTTGGACATTTCGTATTTTTAAATGATTTTTCATTTTTCTAAGGAAACACCACATTGTACATTTGCTAACCCTATGAATGCATGCTTGAGAAAGGTTGGAAAAGGAAACAAAACAGCTTCAAGTCCACTGGTGGAACCCTTTTCACCTCCCTCAGATGAGAGGCTCCTGTATTGCAAATTACTTCATTCTTTTTTGTGGACTCTTAACATAGCACTTGAGACTTGGTTTTCCATGCTGCTAAGGCAGGAACAAGTGGCTTAAGTGGTTTTTCTGTTCAGAAGATATGGCAGATCCTCTAGTATGACCTGCCTTCAACTTTGGGCATGAAGGAATGGGGAAAACAAAAGAGTTTGCAGATAATTCCTTTCTCCTGCAAAAAGGAAGCAAAAATGCTTTATGCAGCTCCATCTAACTTTATGGCATCTTACATTCTGTAGCTCCAGTTTTCTAAAAACATAAATAACTTTGTTCCTTTGATCCAAGATGGGTATTCAGATGTTTGGTTTATTTTTTTAGGTGAGGTGTAATGTTGGGCTGTAAAGGCTGGGACTCAGGTAACTTTCCCTGGTTGTAACCAAACACTTCAGTAGCAATGTTCCCAAATTTGTGGTTGATTTAGAAGAAATTCGGGGTCTGGAAAAAAACTCACACAAGAAAAATAGTTCAACAAAAATATGGATCTTTCTTCTCCTTAAAACTTACACCATGTGATGAACAGATTATAATGTAAAGCTATTCTTGCTTCCAAATCTACAGAGGACCACTGTATGAATTGTCAGGTCTTTATATAAGAAGAAGGAAGCTATGAGTCTTTGTGAGAAAAAATTTGAAACTTCTTAGATGCAATTAAGAACAAATTGTCTTAGATCATATCTGTGATTTAGGGAATTTGCCTAGGGTCATACATGCTGTGATGCTAAAAACTTAGGCAGATTTACCAAAATTTAGCAGTGATAGAAATGGCCAAAAATGGGAATTGTTGAGCACTCTTAACGATTAGTTAAATTGGTCAACCTCTTTGAATTGACATAAGAAAGCTTTTTAGTAAAATAATTCCATAATATAGATAAAATATAATTTCCTTTGAGGGCAAATACTGAGTGGTAAAACATAGAAGTAACTTTGGATAAAGGTAACTTAAATGTTTCTCTAAGTAACTTCTCAGCCAACTTCCTGATATTTTCTTTAACTATTTTGGAATTGTTAAAGACAGAACTGAGTTCCATTGGTATGTTGAGAATTTATATCTTTAGTTGTCTGTTATCCATCTTCCCCATGTCCTTTTTGCAGTGTTTTGGGTAGGACCATTTGGCAGGGGATAGGGACTTTATACCATCAGCACCAGTGAAACCATCTCTGGCCCATTTGTTTGAGTATGTATCAGACTCATCTTCTCCAGTTGCTTTGTATTTATTTCATAGCTAAAGGAACCACTGTTGAATGCTCTCGTTCAAGTTGTTCTTTGAATCTTCAATGGTTGTCACCAGATAGTATCTAACAAAATGGGTCTTTGCCAGTGTACTAGCCCAATGTTTGCTTAATATGCCTACATTTTTCCCCCTGGGCTATTTTGTCCCCTTCTTAATGGGAAAAGCTGTAATTTTAGGCAGGACTACACCTTGATCAGTAGCTGTGCCTACTTCCTTCTCTGCTCATCATGTCAGCTGGCAGTTTTTCTTTTAAAAAGTTAAACAAAAACGGGGTATGTGCAATAGAAATATATATATATGTATATTTTAATACTTGTGGACAAATGTTACAAGTTGTTTAAGAACAACAAAATCACCAATGTCTTCCATTTTGAGATGTGTATAGTTTTGTAAGCATTAGTGCTTGGTAGCATATTGTAGTGCCATGTTAGGGGTTAGTGCATGAGCCTAGTAATAATTTAAACTTCAGGATGAATTATTGATAATAACCAGTAGTGTAACATGAGTGGAAAATCGAGACCTTTTCTTTTTTCATAAATATCGGAATCATGATACTCTCCCTGGGGAAAGGAGATTAAGGCCAAAAACTCATTTATGAATAGAACTGTGGGATTACAGTGTGAAATACTGTTTGAGGATATTTAAGCTTTTTCTGAGGTAGCTGGAAACCAGCTGCCTTTGTGTCTTATGAAACCTCAAATCAAAATGAGGCCCCATTTCATGATTCTGCTTTGTTCTCTTAGTTTGAGATGAGATTGTTCTTATGCTGTTTTCACACAGTGTGTCTTGTAGGTTTATTATTTAATCCACTCCTTTGCATCAAGAAATTATTTTCTTATTTTGCATGTCTTACTGAAATGCTATGTTAGTCAAGTGCTTTTCTAATCTGCAGACCATTTACATTTCCTGTCTGTGGCATGCTAATTGTTATGGAAGAACACTGGTCAGTAGTTCAGTGTCCTACATTAATTTGTCACAGGCATTTCCTATTTCACAGTCTGAATTGCGTGTTGATGGCATTCCAGACCTTTTCACAAGAATTGGAGTGTAGCTAGATGGAGCCTAAGCAGGTTGCCATGTAATAACTATCTCTTTTGCTTGGTTATAGTAAGCCACCTCAGACAGCTTTCACTTTTTTCTGCTTGTAAAAATAAATGATTTTGTTCTGAAAGCATAAGATAGCTTTCTGTGGAAAAGAAACTCCTACCCCTAAAAGCTGCCTTGAGAACTTGGAAAGGGCAGTTTTTGGAGGTGATTTTTAAGTCTCAGTATTAGGAGAGTTCAGGATTTTTTGACACAGATTTTACAGTTACCATGATATGTAATGCAAAAGGAATGTGGTGTGTCTCCAGTACACAAGCAAGCTTAAACAAATAGACTCTGTAGCAGCAGATATCCAGGGACCCAGGTTTAGATTCTCAGAGTGTACTTTTTAAAGCAGTTGTACTCTTGGCTCTAGTAGTTTAGTGCCTGGGAGAATCTATTTCCAAAAAGCATTTAAATATTTTTAAAAATACCTCTGAAAAGGTAATGAATGAATGCAAAATAGCACAGTACATAGGAAAGGTATTTCCTATTGCAAAAAATAAATAAAAGCCATAAAACGAATAATAATTTTCAAGAGGTAGAATCTTTGTAGCAATAACAGTTTTGCATGTATAGTAAATTGTATTAGCAAAGTTGTACAATAGAATAAATATTACTACTTGAGTTGGTGAAGCTCTGGTGATGAACAGAGTTGCACCAAAGGAAGATGTTTTAGGCAAAGAACATATAAAAGGTACTTTAAAAGCTGAATGTATATGAATAAATCATGTGTGAGAAATAGCAACTTTTGTGTAGGTGTAAAGGTTAGAGACCCTGTTTGTTTCCTAAAGCAGAGGGGTAGAGCCAATGAATGAAATTTTTCTAGTGGTTAACCAGGAAACAAATGTACTCCTACCGATGTAGCCCCACTGAAGCCATCAGGTGGGGATTTTGCTTCTGATGTTCTTTTCAGCAACAGGCATTTATAGAATAGGCGACTTTGTGCTCTGTCACCTTTTCTTTTCTCCTTTCATTCTCTGGGTGCATTTTAAGAATGGAAAAGTGTGTGTGTGTGTGTGTGTTTGGGTTAAAAACAAACCAAGAACTTGGATAGCTGGCTTTTCCTTATGCCTCTGGTTAGTTTAGGGGAGTTAGAATTTAAAGATGTAAAGCAAAGGATTGAAGGGAATAGCCAAAGACAGCATGTTGGTTTTATAAACCTTGTCTGATGTACATGTGTTGAGGACTTTGGCATGTGACTCTTTAATAAGAGCCCAGCAAACTAGTTTCTTGATCTGAGGGATCTCACACCTCATATCAGGATATAATAGAGGAATGGAAGCTGACTTCTTACTCCCTTTTACCTTGTGTTCATTTTGGCCATTTAGCACCTTGAAGGTCCCTGAAAAGATTGGGTCTCTGTTCCCTTGTTTTCCCAGGGAAAAAACTAAAAGTGGAGCGGATTTAAGAAAATAGTGCCTCTTGAATATTTCTTATATGGCAACTCCAGAGGATAGGGAGAAGGCTATTATATTAAATGGATTATAGCTCCTCTTTAAATGTCCTACGCCGTCATTTGGTGCTAGAGACATTGGAATAACCAAGCAATATTTAGTCATCTGCACGATCATGAGGACACCGCTGTGTATTATAGTGATGTCAACAATTTAGTTACTTAAAGACTAATAACAGCCACGTTAATAGTTGTAAATGCTAAAATGTGCTACAAGTTTTTGTAGTCTCTAGGTATACGGTTATTACTTTTCAATGTTGTGGTCTCATGTTTACTCTTTGTGTACCTGTGATATGCAAAATATGAAGAGACCCTTGGCCTCCAGGAGTTTACATTCTCATGGTGCTGCTGGTGCAAGCAAATTGCTTCTAGTTTATTCAGAACATTGCTTGGCTATTAACCATACCCTATTTGGAAGAATTCCTTGGCTGATAGTTTTCAAAGTACAAATCTATGCTAAATTTCAGGGCATTGATTTTGAGTTTACATTATATCAGCTCTGCTGTTCATAAACTCCTTTTCCCCAGGGGGCTGTGCAGATAAAGTTCATTAATGTGAATCAAACCATTCTGTCTAAGAGCATCTTCACCATCTCTATACACGTATGCTCTTCTATGCTACAGCTGTCAATAAATGGCCAAGAAAACTTAACTGCTCCAAAAGACTGTACATCTTTCAATTCTCTTTCTTTTCCCAGAGTTTTCACATCATTCTCTACCCAAAAGGGCCAGGATTCGCAATTAAGCCTTTTGTAACTAAGTAGTAGTCCTGATTTTCACCTTTTTGTGTGTGACTTTGTACCTCTATTCTGAAGCAGCATTGTGATGTGGAGCACCTGCCCTGCCTGCATTTCTAAGCAATCACTTTATTAACCCATATTTTCAGTTGAAACTGCATGCATCCTTGTTATTTCCCCTAATTCCTCTGAATCAGGGGGTCTTTTCTGCATGTTTATTAAAACTGGGTCTGAATGAAAGTGCAAGAAATAGTGGCAGGCCCAGAATTCTGATTTTAGAGTACTAATATTCTAATGCATGATTGAAAATGTCCAGTGTTATGTGGTGGCTAGTAGATAGATATTATATATGCGTTTATTAATGAAGCAATAGAGACTTAAACCAGTAGCCTGAATTTACTTTTTGGATTATTAGTTTTCATTTTCTAATTAAAGATTATCTTAACTTCCATTGAAAATGGGAGCTAGAAGATAAACAGGGGCAACCACAAGACATTCAAACTGTCAGGAATAGAGAGCATGACAGTGCTCACCCTCTAACCTCTTGCCTGGTTCCCTTAGTCCCCAAGCATGTTTAAAAACAAAACAAAGGCACAAACTAAGCATGTTGAATAAATAAGCTGCTATGGCTATAATAATCAGAAAGGTGCAGAGTTTCAGAAAGGGTAGGAAAGTAGGGAATTGCCAGTGTAGAGTATATAAAATAAAAGTATGGGGTTTGTCTGAGAAAATTTATGTGGCTTAAGTTAGGATATTTTAAAACTAGTATCTTGGAAGTGAATGGAAGCGATATGCCCGTATTTCAGATGTTGCAGGATTTTCAGATAACCAGCCAACTCTTCTGGATGCTACTGGTACCGACTAGCCATAAAGGTTCCCTGCAGCCAAGGAGACTGCTCCATTTTGTGGAAACAGTGCTAAAAGTATTGACAAATCTGTGGTTTGGGTTCTTTTTTGTTACTGTATTACATAAATGTTTTGTTTTTAAAATTTTATAGCCAGAGCTTTAGCCATTTTATTTTGCTCAGACTGCATAATTTGTTGCCTAAAGCTTCTGATGCCAGGTAAACAGGAGCAGGTTTTCCCACTTTTGGAGAAAAAAAGAAGAACACTTGCCATATATTTCCTTACTTGATGAAGAAAATAGATCAGTTTATTGTGGTAGCTTAAAAATTTTGAGAAGATTCCTGACTTTGAAATAAACCCTGTTAAGTGCAAATGATCATGACAAGTAATAATACAAATGGAATTCATAGCTGAGTGGCGTAAACAGGAGAGAATTCAGAGTTAGACTAGATGATTCTCATAGGCCCCTCCGAGGTTTCATGTTCTATGATTGAAAATTAATTTTTCTTAAGTCATTTTAACCTGTTTGCTCTGGGATTTCACTCCAAATGCCTCTGGGAATGTTTAAGTGTAAGTGGTAACTTTCCAGGAGTTCAGAACTGAATTAAACTTACAATCATTGCAGTGTTTAGTGTCCACTTAAGTACAGGAAGTGAGATATCATTTCCCATTTGTAAATTTTCTCCTTGCCACTTACTGATTACATCTGCCAACCAATGAAACCAGTAAAGATACAAGGAAGGAGTTTCTCTCAACTCTGTTCCAATTATTCCACAAAGGCACATAGATAAAAAACCAGGTGTCACAGATTTCTCTAGGAACGTTTACTCCTAAACCTCCATTAAAATCAAAATAGATACCGGAAGGTTACTGACAATTTTCAAAAGGTTTTGTCTCCCTTGGTGATAGTATGCCATGCCATCAATTTTCCTCCCAGAGATAAGAACAGTATTCTGGCAATACATTATCATCAGTCCTTAAATAACAGTAATAGTCTTGGCACTTACCTTAAACCCACCCATCACAGTCATATTATATTAGAGTATCATTAACATTTTGATTTACTCTCCTATAAGTACGGTTGTTGCTCACTGTTTTTACTTGCTGTTCTGTATTTTCTTCATTGCACCATTAGTATATAATGTTAAAAAGAATTTCATTGAATATAAAGTATTACAAAAGGCAGCTTTTTAATCTATGCATCCTTGGGATTTCAGAAATTTTATTCTTTGATGTAAAAGGGAACTGCTATATGAGTTGGAAACTCTGCACCTGTGTGTGTGTGTGTGTGTGTGTGTATTTTGGCAATAAAGCAGCATGGGCTGAGAATGCACTGAAACTTCACTGTGTTACTCATTACTTGGAATGGGTAGTTTTTTTTAGACTACTTTTTTTAAAGACTTTATTTGTCAAAGAGAGGGAGAGAGAGCATAAGCAGGGGAAGAGGCAGGCAGAGGGAGAAGCAGGCTCCCCGCTGAGCAGGGAGCCCGATGTGGGACTCGACTCAGGACTCGATCCCAGGACCCTGGGATCATGACCTGAGCCGAAGGCAGACACTTAACTGAATGAGACACCCAGGTGTCCCAGAACGGGTAATTTCTAATAATGCAGTAGATTACTGAGATGGGAGGAGCCAAGCCAGAGACCTGGGCTGAGGTAGGCTCCAGATGTCAGAAAAGACCAAAGATCTGGGTGGTGGTACCAAGTCGTAGCAGTTTCTGCTGTAGTCCAAGGGACGTGGCAGCCATGTGAACAAAGAGGCATTCCATTTAAACTTAACGTCATTCCCACCTTTAGGGCCAACCTTATGCTAGGTATTAGCAAATGGGTTTTTTTGTTGTTTTTTTAAGATTTTATGAGTGAGAGCACAAGTGGGTGGAGAGGCAGAGGGAGAAACAAGACTTCCCGTTGAGCAGGGAGCCTGACGTGGGGCTCGATCCCAGGATGCTGAGGTCATCATGACCTGAGCCGAAGGCAGACACTTAACTGAGCCACCCAGGTGCCCCAAATGTTCAGTTTCTGATAAGGAAATAGTGAGCTAAGTACAATAATGTTTAAACTATTGCAGGGAATCCTTCCTATCTGAAATAAAGCATTTTAAATGTTTTTACATTGAATATTTATTAGCTAGCTTAACTAAAGAGGCTTAACACTATAATTGAGAAGAGAGGAACGCCTGGGTGGCTCAGTCGGTTGGTTAAGCAGCTGCCTTTGGCTCAGGTCATCATCCCGGGATCCTGGGATTGAGTCCTGCATCGGGCTCTCTGCTAAGCAGGAAGCCTGCTTCTCCCTCTGTGCTGGCTCGCTCTCTCTGACAAAATCTTTAAAAAAAAGAGCGATCCCTCTCGATTCAGGGGAAAGTTTAAGTTTAAAGTAAAGTGGATGTTACAAACTTCCTTGGGATTGGCTATTGTCAAGTGGACAGGAACACAAGCTACGTGGTTTTTGTGGTATGATTACTAATGTAATAGTTCCTTCCTGTGATTTATGATTAATCATTTAGCACACGCTGATATACTCCACTCCAAGGTACTGTGCTAGATGTTAGGGTTACAAAAATGGAGATAGTTTCTGCTGTTAACTCAGGAGCTTAAAAGTTTACAACTCAACTTCAGTATGCAGTTTTATTCTTATGACTGGAATTTTGAAAATAAGTTTTATTCAACATACATACAGTGCTAAATGATTATCAAACTATAGCAAAGTAGACTTAGTATCTGTTAATATCAGACAATCATTGATGTTTGCTAGACTTTACTCTTACACCACCTAAAGTTGTCCTTTAAAAGGGTTGTTTAAAAAGTCAAGTATGCTGGGCGCCTGGGTGGCTCAGTTGGTCAAGCGACTGCCTTCAGCTCAGGTCATGATCCTGGAGTCCCGGGATCGAGTCCCACGTCAGGCTCCCTGCTCAGCAGGGAGTCTGCTTCTCCCTCTGACCCTCCTCCCTCTCATGTCTGTCTCTCATTTTCTCACAAATAAATAAAATCTTTTAAAAAAAAAAAGTCAACTATGCGTGAGACTATCGGTGTAACATTTATGGAAGGCATAATATCAAAATTGTAAATGGACATGCCCTTTGACTTTGCCACTTTAATAATCACTCCTACCAGTACAGATCTGCAAAGATAGGTATAAGGATCCAATACAAGAATGGTCAGATTCTGATACATTCACATCACTGAATCATGTAGGTGTTAAAACAAATGAGGTAGTGGGGCGCCTGGGTGGCTCAGTCGTTAAACGTCTGCCTTTGGCTCAGGTCATGATTCCAGGTCCTGGGATCGAGCCCCGCATCAGGCTCCCTGCTCCGCCGGAAGTCTGCTTCTCCCTCTCCCACTCCCCCTGCTTGTGTTCCCTCTCTCGCTGTGTCTCTCTCTCTGTCAAATAAATAAAATCTTTAAAAAAAACAAAAAACAAACAAAAAAACCAAATGAGGTAGTTTGCGTATGGGCTGGTATGGAAAGTTGTGACATTTATTGTGTGAAAAGCAGGTTGCAGAATAATGTGAAAGATAAAACTGCCTTTGTTTTATGTCTATATGTGTACATCTACATGCATAAAGATTATATTTATTGAGCACCTAGTATGTGCTAAGCACTGCTGTAATTACATTAGATGTATTCATTAACTCAATCTTCACTACAGCCCTGTTTGTTTGGGTTTTTTTTTTTAAGATTTATTTATTTATCTCTACACTCAATGCGGGTCTTGAACCCACAACCCCGAGATCAAGAGTTGCATGCTCTTCTGACTGAGCCAGCTGGGTACCCCTTGCTTTTTTTTTTTTTTTTTTTTTTTAACAGAACAAGCCTTTTGAATTGTTTATTACTCCAAAAAGCTTCATTTTTAAATTTAGCTTTCTGACTCTGTTCTTGTGCCTTCAACACTTTCACAAATGATTTTCTGCTCCTCAGTAAGGAAAGCACGCTTGATCCTGTTGTGAACACAGGTAGCACACCTGGAACCACCCTAGGCCCTGCTGACGTGTTTCCTCATTTTAGACCACCTCAGTAAGAACTACAGGTTTTCACAGCATGGACTTCTTGAAGTCAGCCTGGGCACACGCCACATGCAGATTTTGGGGCTTTCCCAATCTTCTTGGTATAAAGGTAAACGATTCTATTACCAGGGATCTGGGACAGCCTAGTTTTGTTAGAGGCTGTATTGTAGGACAGCCTTCAGTGGTATGTCAAACGCTGGACCATTCTGAATGCCTATGGATGCTGTCCCCAGAAAAGGAAAAACCAACCCTAGTTGTTAATCCCTATTTTACAAGAAGAGTTGAAATAAATTGTTCATGTTCATGGCTAATAAGTATCCAAACCACAATGTGAATCCAAATAGTTTGGCTCCAGAGCCTGCTCACTTCCCAGCATGCTATCCTATGCCTCTCAAAGACGGAAAGGAAGTGTACTTTGCACCCTTTATTTTTGTCTTACATCTATGAATTTTTTTCTAGAGTAAGCATGTAATTTGTATTTGGGGAAAAAACTTTTTTTTTTTTTAAAGATTTTATTTGACAGAGACACAGTGAGAGAGGGAACACAAGCAGGGGGAGTGGGAGAGGGAGAAGCAGGCTCCATGCAGAGCAGGGAGCCCGATGCGGGACTTGATCCCAGGACCCTGGGATCATGACCTGAGCCGAAGGCAGTCGCTTAACCAACTGAGCCACCCAGGCGCCCCCCAAAAAAACTATTTAAAACAGCCAGCTTAATTTGATGTTAAGTTCAAGCATTTAACTTCCCATTTAATTTTCTGCCAAATCAGCAAATCCAGAATTTAAGGGAAATAGCTACATAAGAACATACCCACAGACAATAAAAACCCCAGGATGATTCAATATAGTATTAATTTATTAGGTCCATTCTTTAGGAGTAGAAAGTAAGTTTTTCTGGTACTATTTGTTGCCAGAGGCTTCACCCTTATTTATGCAACTCAAAAGCATAAAGCAAATCATAATTTTCTTGTTTAAAATATTTTCAAAGGGAAATGGCCTTTATGCAGTATAAAGTGGAAAGAATAAGAAAATGGCTGCTAGCTACATCTGAACCGAGTCCACTTTTCTATGCCCCACCACTTGGCTAGATCATGTCTGGATTGTGCTCTTGCCAGCCCCTCAGTGGTCTGCCTGCTGCCCCTATAAACCCATTCTCCACGACAACCATAATGAAGTTCTACAAAAGTGACACCAAGCCTGCCATGGGCCACCTCTGCAAATTCTTCAAGGGCTTCCATTGTTCTTGGGATAAAAACATCCTTCAGCCAGTAAGTCCTTGCACCGTCTGGTTTCTGGCCACTGGTGCACCTCCTGCACGTGTTCTTTTAAGGGCCTCTGCACAGGTTTCCCCCTCCATTCCCTAAATAACCCCTACTCTTTCAGACCAAGGCTGAAATGTCACTTCCTCAGAGCAGCCATTCCTGACCCCCAGACCAGGTCCGTTACCTGCTGTATGTGCTGGTAGCTCTATGTCCCTTTTCTTCAAGACAGAGTAGTAATTTCACATGTATTCATCTGGTTATTTGAATGTCTACCTCTAATGAGATATAAACTCTGTGCAGGTAGAGAGTGGCTTTTTGCTTTCTGCTTACCTTTTATCCTCAGAAGTTAGTATACTTTTATTAAATGAATAATAATGATAAGGTACTGAGCCTAAGTGGTACATAAAGCAAAACATGAAAAAACAGCATTTTGGTGAATGTTTGATGTTTATCATTCCTCTCATTACTACCCGGTTACCTCTCATTATTACCCAGTTTAGAAATGAAAAGAGAAAGACAAATTGTATATTATCCAATTAATTTATTGAGTATCACCTACAGAATATATATATACCGATATTTTACGTAAGAAAAAAAATGGTTTCTCAGTCTTCACCATAACTGCTCCATGTAGAAATAACAGTAGTCAACATTAAATACAACTCTATTTTCATAACAACCATGCATCTTTATATCAGACCACTCACAGGACATTGCCTCCTAATCAACCTAAATTTGCAGTAAAATATGTTTTCAGAAATAAATATAACTGATAATCTAAAATAAGTTCTTAAGGCAAATTGCTATAAAACCTGGACAGAAGCTTCCTTAGTTTCTCATCTTCTAGAAACAGCTTCACAAATCGTTTGGAAAATCAGCCTAGAGGTAAGCATAATAAACCACAGTTCCCAGCCCTTCTTGAAGCTGATCTTTCTCAAGAATTGATCAAATAGCACCTGTTGATAGAAGATAGCAATAAGGCCTGAACCTGATACTTAGGCTTTAATTCTGGATCAGTTTTCTGGCTTGGGCTGGTTGGGAGTTACTTCTTTCAGAATCTTCATCAGTGAATGTAAGTGAGTATGTGTTAACATTATCTTCTCTTTCAGCTGGAAGAAAAATGAATAGGTATCAGGGTATTTTTTTTTTTAAGATTTTATTATTTATTCATTTGACAGAGAGCAAGCACAAGGAGGCAGAGCTGCAGGCAGAGGGGGAGGGAGTAGCAGGCTCCCTGCTGAGCAGAGGACCCTGGGTTCATGACCTGAGCCACTCAGGTGCCCTGGTATCAGGGCATCTTAAGCTTAACACTCAATTTGATGATTCTAGAAGCCACTTCAAATTTAAACTAGTGATTGAGAGAGGACAATGTCTCAACACACTACATAAATATGCTTGTTCTATTTCTGAAAGAACTTTATGCAACAAACCCAGAGCACAGTAAGATCCTCAGATACAAAGTTTCATATGAAAAAAGACCAGCCACTGCTGAGCATCACTCTTCTCTGTCTCCCTCCTTCCTACCCCTTTTCACCAGGTTTAAACGCCAAGTATTGGGAAGGAAGACAAGAATACGGTGGGGTAAGAAAGTTTGTGGAGAGCAGCATCAATAAGTCTTCCCCTCCTTTTCTAGTGGCAAGAATCTTTTTTCCCCTCTTTGTTCACAGTAACAAACGCCTTTCTTCAATATTCTGCTAATGGCCTTCAAAAGTAGCCCTGGTTGTTGGGTTAAGAACCTGTGTTTGTGGTAATTAGGGAATTTTCAATAGTTCTTTCACCTAAGAATAGCTAAATCAAGAACCAAACTTAATGGTATTATTTAGCATACAACATGTGCTTAGTAAATAAAGTTATCATTGAATACAGAATTATGGATAACAATCTTCTGTTGAAGTCAACAAAAATCTTATTTCTGACATAATTTGCACCATACACTAAATCTTTTTATTATCATCCAAGATAGAAGAATAATAAAAATTCATCAGGAAATGCTGCTTAAATAGGTAACTCTAGAGCCTCTTAATCTTCTTGGAGTACCCCTGGATGTGGCGAATCATTTCTCTGTCGCCTTCAAGATTTTGTTCACTCTTCATTTTTACTATGATGTGTTGGGGTATGTATCTCTTCTGTTTATCCTACGTGGGCTTGTTGAGGTTTTGGATATGTAAATTAATGTTTTTCATCAAATTTGGGAATTTTTCTACTATTTTTTCTTTGAATATCTTTTCTACTTCTCTACTCCTTTGGTATGTATCCCTTTTACCAAAGAATATTTAGGTATGCTTGATGGTGCCCAAGAGATGTCTTAAGCTCAGTTCACTTTCCTTCATTCTTTTTTCTTCAGATTCCATAACCTCATCAATCTGTCTCCAATTTGCTGATTCTTTCTTTGGGCAGCTCAAATCTGTTGCTGAGCCCCTCTAGTGAATTTGTCATTTCAGTTATTGTACTTTTCAACTCAAGGATTTCCAAGTGGTTCTTTTTTATAATTTCTAACTCTTTAAGGATATCCTCTATTTGATGAGATATTGTCATCATACCTTCCTTGACTTCTTTAAGCAGTTTCCTTTAGTTTTTTGGACCTATTTATAATAGCTGCTTCGAAGGCTTTGTCTGCTAAGTCCAACATCTGGACCCTTTCGTAGGCAGTTATAGATGCCTGCTTTTTATCCCATGTATGGGTCATACTTTGCTCTTTGAGTGTTTTCTAATTTTTTGTTGCAAACTATACATTTATTTGTAAAAAAAATTTTTTTTACGATTTTAAGTAACCAACATGGGGCTCGAGCCCACAAGCCCAAGATTAAGAGTCACACATCCACCAATGGAACCAGCCAGGCACCCCACAAATTGGACATTTCAAATAATATATTATAGTAACTCTGGATACTAAACACCCAGTCCTCAGCTTGTTGTCTACTTATCTGTTCTAGTGAGCTGGAGAGAGTATTTCACTGATAGCTCTTTTCCCCACCATATGAGAGTCTGCTGTCAGTCCTCAGAGAACCCAGCCTTGAATATGTGCAGTCACCTGGAAGGACAGTGGTTTCAGCAGGTTCTCTTTCAGTGTTTCCCTGATCTTCGTGTCAAGTGTCAAGCTGTTCAAGCTGTTCGCCTTCACTAATTGCTGGGCTGAGTGCTCTACAGGTTTGGACAATGCCCTGGGACATAAATTGCTCAACAGTCTAATCCAGTTAAATTCAGGACCCCTCCCCCATTTGTAGGGGTAGTCTTTAAAAGACTGGTAGCTAGTCTTTTTTTTTTTTTTTTAAAGATTTTATTTATTTATTTGACAGAGAGATAGAAGAGCACAAGCAGAGGGAGTGGCAGAGGGAGAGGGAGAAGCAGGCTCTGCACTGAGCAGGGAACCCGATGCGGGACTCGATCCCAGGACCCTGAGATCATGACCTGAGCCAAAGGCAGACGCTTAACCATCTGAGCCACCCAGGCGCCCTGGTAGCCAGTCTTTTTGTTGTTCTTCTGACGCCAGGAGGGCTCTTCTTAGCTGTCTATTCCCTGATTCTGTCTGGTAACCTTCAAATGAATCTATGGCTTAGCTTGTTGCTCTCATGGAACTACCAGCTTCCTCTTGATTGCTTTCCTCAAAATCTCTACTGTTTGGGGCAGCAGTTCCCTTGTGTGGCGGGGGGAGAGGGGCAGTTTTTACAGTCTGCCTCTTAGCCTGGCCCCTCCCAACCTAGGGGCCAGTGTCTCTCGGAATGACACCCTTGCTTTATAAGCAGAGTGCTGTGTATAGGTGCCCGCTTCTGTTCTTCTTGGCTTACCTCTGCCGTGTGAGACCTCTGGCCTACATGCAAGCCGGGGCAAGTGAATGGGCTCCTAGTACTTACCCTGCTGTGCCGGTGGTAGAACTTGCACCTACCAGTGGCCGGTTTTGACTGGAATAGAGCTTCTGATGAGAATTCCTGATAGCCTGCCCCTCCTGGGAAGATACCACAGCCCTCAACTGGGAGCTAGGGCAAAAAATGATCCCTGTGTTCTTGGCTACAGCTGCCCAGAGCCTCCCTTCCTCTGAGGTAGAGAGGCATGAGACAGAGGGAGCAGGCTCAAATGCCACCGGGCTTCACTGTTCTTACAGAAGCTTTGTACGTTTTCTTAAATAAATGTCTCATTTGCTTTATGCCTTGAGGAAAATTTCTTACTGATTTAAAATGGTTGTTTCCTGGGCGCCTGGGTGGCTCAGTTGGTTAGGCGACTGCCTTCGGCTCAGGTCATGATCCTGGAGTCCCGGGATCGAGTCCCGCATCGGGCTCCCTGCTCAGTGGGGAGTCTGCTTCTCCCTCTGACCCTCCCCCCCTCTCATACTCTCTCTCTCTAGCTCATTCTTTCTCTCAAATAAATAAATAAAATCTTAAAAAAAAAAAATTTTAAAATGGTTGTTTCCTTTGTAATTTTATTCAGATATGGCAGTTTTGCTGGGGGGGGGGGTTGGTCCATGGAGTTCCTCAGGCTGCCATTCTAGAAGTTATCTCCCATACCAGTGAAAATAGTTACTGACCCCTCTCATCAACTTGGTTGCTTAGAGCAAAGGTTGGCTCCCTGTGACTGCAGGATACCCTGCTGCCCATTTATGTAAATTAAGTTTTACTGCAACACAGCCACACCCGTTTGTTTATATATTTGTCCAAGGCAGCTTTTGTGCTACAATGGCAGAGTTGAGTACTTGCGAATGAATGGTCACAAAGCTTAAAATATTTGTCATCTGGTCCTTTATAGAAAAAGTTTGCCAACACCTGGCTTAGAACATGGTTTCATGAGCTTAGTTAGCTATGCAAAACAACACCCCCTAAAATCATTCTTCCCCTGTCCTAAAAGATACTTAAACTTTGGAAAATAAATGCCATTGGTTATAAAATGTATAATGAGCAAGGAATAAACTATTAACAATACTGAAAACAAAATGAACAATAAATTCTAAGGTTGTTCTTCTGCAGGTAGTGACGTTTTAGCCAAATTTCCACTCAGAAAGAGTCAGTAAGCTACCAAAACAAAGTTGCTTTCTTCAACTTCAAAACTATCAACCACTAGGAAAATCCATTTGATAAGAATTCCTAAATGATCATTTCACCGCTTTCCTGAGACATCTAAACATGAAGTGCTTACAGAAAGGACAGATCTGGGGCACCTGGCTGGCTCACTCGGAGGAGCCTATGACTCTCGATTGGGAGTTGTAGGTTCAAGCCCCACGTTGGGTGTAGAGATTATTTAAAAATAAAATCTTTAAAAAAGAGAGAAAAAAAGAAAGGATGGACAGATCTAAGAAAGATGATGGTGTCCATTCCCAGCACAGAGGGGAGAGTAGAGGAAATCCAGGAGCTAAGCAGCTTTCTTCCTCCTCTTGAACTGGACATTACACTATCTGGCTTTGTGTCACAAATTCAGTCAGGAATGCCAAACCAGGAATACAGGATTATTGGAGTATTACACCATTTTATCACCACCGAATTCATTGGAATAAACTGCCAGGAGTTGTCTATACAGGCATACTTCATTTTATTGTGCTTTTTGCTTCATTGTACTTCAAAGATACTGTATTTTCTACAAAGTGAAGGTTTGTGGCAACCCTGGGTGAGAAAGTCTGTTGGCATCATTTTTCCAACAGCATTTGCTCACTACATGGCTCTGTCTCATTTTGGTAACTCTCAGAATATTTTAAACTTTTCATTATTATTATATTTATTAGGGTGATCTGTGATCAACAGTTACAACTCCCTGAAAGTTCAGATGATGGTTAGCACTTTTAGCAATAAAGTACTTTTTAATTAAGGTGTGTACATTGTTTTTTTTAGACATAATGCTATTTCACACTTAGTAGACTACAGTATAACGTGAACATAACTTTTATATGCACTGGGAAACCAAAATAATAAGTTGACTTGCTTTTTATTACGGTATTTGTTTTACTGTGGTGGTCTGGAACTGAACCCACAATATCTCTGAGGTATGCCTGTATTACAGGAAACATACAACCATCATGAAATTTTACCTCTGCAACTTTTTCTGGTAGAGACAAGTTGTGAATATCCATCTCAGAGGCATTTACTATGGCTTTTGTTTTTAACAGATAGCTGGATAGAAAATATAGAGAAAATATTAGTATCATCCTACAGATAAGATTATCAATGAACAAAACTTGACCTCTAAAGCAATGTCAGGCAAAGACAGCCTCCTTACAGATTTTCATTTCAACATTCATATTGTATTTTGTAAGAAAAACACATTCTCAATTAAGAAATCATCAGAGACTCTGTGTCTCATCTCACCCCTTACCAGCCAGGAATACAGCGGACAAAATTATCCCATGACAAATTAAAACACATAAACCAGGTTGTACGAATAACTAAATCACATAGCAGTTAGAAGAAAAGTTATCATATGGTGACAAATGCGGTTGGTTACCTACCAAGTAGTCATTCCTAACTTCTTTCTTGTTAACAGAACCCAGATTTTGCTTTGTTTTGTTTTAAAAGATTTTATTTATTCATGAGAGACAGAGAGAAAGAGAGGCAGAGGCAGAGGAGAAGCAGGCTCCCCACAGAGCAGGGAGCTCGACACAGGGCTCAATCCCAGGACCCTGGGATCATGACCTGAGCCTAAGGCAGACGCTTAACTGACTGAGCCACCCAGGCACCCAAGAATCCAGATTTTGTTTAGGACAGGAGTATCCTCAATCCTAGCAGATGAATCAGAACTGTGCTAAGCCAAGTGTGGCAATCTTATTCCCTCCTCTCACATATTTGCTTTCCCACCTTAAGGCAATCATGTGACATAGTTCTGGCCAATAATAAGGACACTTTTGATGATAAAATGAGATCATTCCCTGTGTTCCCACTTCCCATATCCTTCTGGTTGGGGATGCTATTGCCTATATATGTAATGCTTATAATTGCAGTAGATTCCAAGAGGAAAAGGCCAAGAGAAACAGAGATGCTATCTAGAGCCCTATTGTGGCTGAACCACTGGAGGACTCCTGGAGCAGCCAATTACCCCACTCCTTACTTGTTAAAGCCACTGTCAATCAGGTTTTCTTTTACTCGCAACCAAATTCATTCTGATACACACAGACATAGATTATTATCTTCCCAGACTCATGCTACCTATACTTGCCTAATTTCTACTTAATCAAAAAGAATATACTGACCTTTGAGTCCCAACTCCTCATTTTAAAGATTAAGAAATTACTTAAAATCCTATTATACTTTACAAATTTATATCAAAAATTTTTTGTTACAAAAAACTTAACTTCCCTAAGCAAAAATTCAATTACAGCTCAGCTGGAACAACTACTTTTAACTGTTTTTAAAGAAGATTTGAGGTTACTAATAGCACACATTTACAAACACTTTTCCCCCCTCTTTATTTTTTTTTTTTTAGATTTTATTTATTTATTTGAGAGAGAATGAGAGAGAGCACATGAGAGGGGGGAGGGTCAGAGGGAGAAGCAGACTCCCCGCCGAGCAGGGAGCCCGATGCGGGACTCGATCCCGGGACTCCAGGATCCTGACCTGAGCCGAAGGCAGTCGCCCAACCAACTGAGCCACCCAGGCGCCCTTCCCCCCTCTTTAAACTTAATTCTAGATAGAAATTATTTAAGAAGTGGGGCACCTGGGTAGCTCAGTCAGTTAAGCATCCTTCTTCGGCTCAGGTCATGATCCCAGGGTCCTGGTACCAAGCCCCAAATTGGGCTCCCTGCTCAGCGGGGAGCCTGCTTCTCCCTCTCCCTGCTGCTCTGCCTACTTGTGTTCTCTCTATCAAATAAATAAATAAACTCTTAAAAAAAAATATTTAGGAACAAATTAGAAATTGGGAGTAAATTATCAATCCATCTCAAGTATATATTTCTTGTTGAAAATCTGCAATGAAGAAAGAAAAAAAGAAAATTTGCAGTGAAGAACAAATAGTATACCTAATGCATTTTGAACACCCTCGTGAATGAAGGACGAGCTTTACTTATGAGTTTTATTATTTTGTCATATATAGCTCAGCTAGAGACACCGATCTAAGCACATTGAATGAGAAAAAGGAAACTTTGTTTAATGAAACAAAAATAAGCTTTGGAGTTAAGACAGATTAAAATATCAGCTCCTCCAACCTCTCTGAGTCCCAGTTTTCTTCTATTAAGAACTCAGTGAGGTAAGCATAATGCCTAGCACAAACTAGGTCATCGATGGCTGTTTTTGTTTTTTTGTTTTTAATGGTCAAGAAAAGACTATGATAGATGTTTTAGTTTGTTATAATAAACAAAAAAAGCTTAAGTGACAGTAGTATTAGGAAGATAAATATTCAAAGTACTACATAAGAAGAAACAACAAGTATGGTACTTTATCTGATTCTATGAGGCCACAAAGTCATTATTTTTTTACTTTTCTTTGGATATCTATCTGCTTCATTCTTTTTTGCAGACAAGATTTCACCACATCCACATGCATAACAGAAAATAGCTACCTTAAACCTAGATCTTTCATTTCCCAACTTTGGCACCAGTGCCATCTACAAATGACTAGTGTCTCTGGGTCCTTATTTCAAATTCCTAGAATAGGAGTTTGGCTTAGCTTAGGTCAGGTATTCATTCTTGATCCTATCACCTGGGAGTGGTATCACATATGATAAAAAACATGGCCACAAGGTCCCACTCTAAAGGGAAAGAAAAAGGGGCTGGGCACAAACCCAAAAAGTGCCTATTACCACATTATTTTGCAAAAAGCTTATCTTCCAGAAGTTTCTGTAAAAAAGAATATCCTCTCATCTATTCCATGGTAAGCTTATTAAGACATGGTATGATCATAAGACTTCTAAAATGAGCATAATGTTATGAAACTATATTTTGGTCCCACTGCCCATCTTTTTGTATAAGAGACAGTGCCTTGCTGTAGCATTTTCTTTGGTACAAACATTCTGCCTTTTCTGGAAACTCTTTTAAAATGTATTTGATAAAGAATATCTTAAGTCTACTCACCACACCATTTTGTCACTGGACAGGCAAAAGTGACCTCTCAAGGCAGCCAGGGCAGCATGGGTAGAATACAAATGGAAACCAATGGGAATCCCACAGGAAGTACAGAATAAAAGGTTGTAAGTGCTGGCATGAAAAATAGAATATGGGTAAGAAAATCAGAGAAGAAATATAAAATAACCAGTCTCTGGAACCAGTTCTCCTAAAAACTGTGCTATAATCGGAGTGAGACTGAAGAAATGACATATTCAAGAAAGGTTAACTCAGCTTTTAATATAATTACATCCTAGATTATTATGGATGTACAACTATCACTTATAGAATAATTTACATTTGAAAAGCAGAAAAATCATACTAAAATCAGATTAACATTTTAACATATAAAACTACACATGACCTGGGACGCCTGGGTGGCTCAGTCGTTAAGCATCTGCCTTCGGCTCAGGTCATGATCTCAGGGTCCTGGGAGCGAGCCCCGCATCGGGCTCCCTGTTCTGCGGGAGGCCTGCTTCTCCCTCTCCCATTCCCCCTGCTTGTGTTCCCTCTCCCGCTATCTCTCCCTCTGTGTCAAATAAATAAATAAAATCTTTAAAAAAAAAAAAAAAACTACACATGACCATATAAATTAGCTACTATTAAACCAATTTCTAGCTTAAGAAAAATAATCAAGTTGGTTGGGGTTTACCAAGCAATTTATTAATAGAACTCAAATCAGGATTTTTCTTTTGCACATGTAATAAAAAATTAACTTAAAAAAATACCCAGACAAAATGCCAAAAGAGAAAAAAGAAAAGAAATTCTATTACCCTAGCAAGCCATCTATTTTCTTTTCTTTTATCCTCTGAAAGATTACTGAGTGAGGAAACAGGTAATGATTCTAGTTATACCACTTGGGTAAGTCACTCACCATATCTGCTGATACATAAGACATATCCAAATACTACAAAGAAATATTTTTTGTTTTTTTAAGATTTTATTTACTTATCAAAGAGAGAGAGAAAGAGCGCACAAACAGG
This sequence comes from Neomonachus schauinslandi, assembly GCF_002201575.2. NCBI lineage: Eukaryota > Metazoa > Chordata > Mammalia > Carnivora > Phocidae > Neomonachus > Neomonachus schauinslandi. The sequence continues at coordinate 82,265,408 of NC_058411.1, forward strand.
GGTAGCGGCAGGCAAAGGCAGAGGGAGAAGCAGGCTCCCTGCTGAGCAGGGAGCCCAGGACTCTGAGATCATGACCTGAGCCAAAGGCATCTGCTTAACTGACTGAGCCACCCAGGTATCCTAAATACTACAAAGAAATTTTTTTTTTTTTAAGATTTTATTTATTTATTTGACAGAGAGAGACACAGCGCAAGAGGGAACACAAGCAGGGGGAGTGGGAGAGGGAGAAGCAGGCTTCCCGCGGAGCAGGAATGCGGGGCTCGATCTCAGGACCCTGGGATCATGACCTGAGCCGAAGGCAGATGCTTAACGACTGAGCTACCCAGGAGTCCCTATGAAGAAATGTTTTAAGAAAAAAATTAACTGTGGGCGCCTGGGTGGCTCCATTGGTTAAGCGACTGCCTTCGGCTCAGGTCATGATCCCGGAGTCCTGGGATCGAGTCCCACATCGGGCTCCCGGCTCGGCGGAGAGCCTGCTTCTCCCTCTGACCCTATCCCCTCTCATGCTGTTCTTCTCTCTCTCTCTCTCAAGTAAATAAATAAATAAAATCTTAAAAAAAATAAATAAAAATTAAAAAAAAAATTATGTTTCATCAGGCATGTACTGAAAACTTATTTTTATTTATTTATTTATTTACTCACTCACTCTCTCACTCACTCTGTACACGCACCATGAGGCTCAAACCAACGACCCCGAGATCAAGAGTTGTATGCCCTTCCAACTGTGCCAGCGAGGCACCTCCTAAAAACAATTTTAAAGTGGTTTGGTAAGGGAAAAAAGTATTTGTATAAATATACTATGCAGTAAAACTGCATCAATAGAGTATAAAAATCATATGACTACAGAGAAAAAGATTCATGTCAGTGTATACTAAAAAAGACCAAGCAATACAGTATCCCAATTCATTGGTAAATTAAGTCCCACACCACACATGTAGTACTGTGTTTTTGTGAATACAGTAACCAAAAAGCAAGCCATGAAATAAACTGCATTAATTTGAATTAATTCCTCTGTAGGAATTAATGGTATCAGACAAAGCACAGTACCTATAGAAAAATGTCTGATAGATACTAATTTATGGCACAGGGCAAAAATGTGAAAAAATCCCCAAATTATGCTTATGTGTGCAATATAAAATATTTCATTGAATATTAGTCCGCTAATGGCTCAAGTCCTTCAAAAATGAAGGTCTGCATTACCACACCAGGAAAAGAACCATGACCAGCTGAGTGCTCGCTGAAGGCAAAAGGGGATACAGATGGGTAGTGGAAGAAGGTAGTTACAAATACAGCTATGACCAAGGGACCAGTTACAGAAATGAGGACTGTAATTGTCATGAGTATTTCCTCTGTACTTTGTTATGAGTAAGTTTGTGTGTCTGAGTGTTTATCTCTGTTCTTCTCTTATTCCATTATATAAGATCATACTTTATATCATACTACTATATCAAACTATACATTCTATTTAAGTATTACTAGTTTTATATCACAGTATTTAAATTACAAGAGATCAAAGAGAAATGTAAACGTCATTTAAGGACTTTAACTTCCTTTTCCAGAGAAGGGGTTAGTGTGTTTTCAGTTGTATGCATGATAGTTGTAACATGTTAGACAGAATTATGACTTTGTTATTGTCTTTATTTGGAGATTAAGTATGGTTTTAGGAGATGCGTGTGGGTGCCAAGTTAACAAGTGATGGTTAAATTTTATGGTCCACTTGACTAGGCCACATGGCACCCAGTTATTAGGTCAAACATTATTCTGAATGTGTTTTTGAATGAGATTAACACTTGAATCAGTAGACTGAGTAAAGCAGATTGTCCTCCCCATTTGGGGACCCGCATCTAATCAGTTGAAGGTCTTAACAGAACAAAAGGCTGACCCTGTCAGAAATAAAGGGAAACTCCTCTTGCCTGACTGCTTTAACCTGAGACATTGTTGTTTACCCCCTGCCTTTGAACTTGAACTGAAATGTAGCCTCTTCTTTGGTCTAGAGCCTTCTGGCTTTTGGACTGGAACTTACACTTTGGCTCTCCTGGTTCTAGGCTTGTGGCCTTGGACTAGATCTAAAACACTGGCTCTGCTGTGTCTCCAGCTTGCCAACTACAGCTCTTGGGACTTCTCACCCTCTATAAGCCCATGAACCATTTCCTGACAAATCTCTTCCTGCCAAGTCCCATGGCTCCCCTAATTCTAAAAGTACACAAATACTTGGGAATTTCCCTCCAGTGTTTTAGAAACCATCTAGATCAGTACTATCCAGTTGAGATGTAATATGAGCTATATAAGTAATTTAAAGTTTTCTGTCATGTTAAAAATAAATTCAAGGGGCGCCTGGGTGGCTCAGTTGTTAAGCGTCTGCCTTCGGCTTGGGTCACGATCCCATCGAGCCCCACATAGGGCCTTCCTGCTCTGTGGGAAGCCTGCTTCTCCCTCTACCAGTCCCCCTGCTTGTGTTCCCTCCCTTGCTATGTCTCTCTGTCAAATAAATAAATAAAATCTTAAATAAATAAAAAATAAATAAATTCAAAATGAACAGGTGAAATTAGTTTTAATACATTTTATACTACCCAATATATCAAAAATATCATTTCAGCATGTAATCAATATTTTTAAACTATTAATTTTTTTTGTATCAAGTCTCCAAAATCCAGTGTATATTTTGCACTCACAGTATTTCCCAATTCAGGATGGCCACATTTTTTTTTTTTTAAAGATTTTATTTATTTATTTGAGACAGAGAGAATGAGATACAGAGAGCATGAGAGGGAGGAGGGTCAGAGGGAGAAGCAGACTCCCTGCCGAGCAGGGAGCCCGATGCGGGACTCGATCCAGGGACTCCAGGATCATGACCTGAGCCGAAGGCAGTCGCTTAACCAACTGAGCCACCCAGGCGCCCCAGGATGGCCACATTTTAAGTGCTCAACAGCTACACATGGCTAATGGTTACAGTATTGGACAGCATGTGTCTAGATGTCTTATCCTATTCTAAGAAAGACATTTGGAGAGCTTCTGCTTCTGGCCCCAAATAACCCAATTCCAAGCAAATCACTATTCTCTTCTTCCCTGTTCCCTTTGGGTGGAAAGAGGACACTCTGGTAAGGATAGCTAGGCTCTTTCAGTTGGGAAAGAGGAACTGCAAAACTCTTTCTGGTTACTGAGTAAAGCAACTAAGAATTCCTATGCCTTATTTAACCCTAAAACTGTGGTCAGGATGAATTGTTTTGCTGTAAAAGCCAACGCTCAAAATTAAGGAGCCTTCTAATACTAAAATCACTGAGCACTTCGTTGTCACTTGTAGATCACAGCACAGAAAGATGCAGTTTACCCTCGGTATTCAAGTCCTTAACATTCAACTTGTGTTCTTCCCCAGGTTCCCTAGATTACAGAAGAAATAGTCCTACCATGGCTTATTACAAACTCCAAGTAAAATGCAAATTTAAAAGTCCTAGTTATCTCAAAGGATTGTAGTTTATAATGATTCTCACTATACACCAAAAGGTACTTTTCTCCCTTTTCCCATACCGTCTTAGCCTCACTTCACTTGCACAAGCCACTAGAGATGTGGCCCTCAGAAAGATCTTAAAATCTACACACAAATACAACCTTTCCATTTCATTAATACATCAAGTTCCTACAAGTCGCAAACAGGTAAAAGAAACATCCTTCAAATACACTGTAAGGACTGAATAAGCTTCTAGCGCAAATAAGAACAAACCATTTTCACCTTGTGCATGTCGGTTCTACGCTCCTCAGTCTTACTAAGTGAGGGACTAGAAACCAGTCGAGAACTCCCAGTACATACCTGCCTTTGAGCGAACCATCAATACCAACTAGGAAGGGAGCTTCCAAAACCACGTTATTGGTGACTCCTAGGAAGACAAACACGGGTCAGAAGGAGTAACTGTGAAGCTTTGAAAGGGAAAACCTACCCGCTACAGATAGACTCATCATAGCCACAAAAATCATGAAAAGTTGCCCCCACCCCTGGCAGAGGGGTTAATTTCCTTCTAAATCTTCACCCCGGCTTTTTCACCACCCGCTCTCGACCATCCCGTGAGAAAGCTGGAACCCCCTCTCTGGCCCTCCTCCGCCTTCCTCAGACTCCGCCCCCACTCACTGGAGAAGACCACGGCTCCGAGGGACCGCGACAGGTCCCAGGCGAGGTGCACAGAGTCAGCGAGCACGGCGTAGCACTGTGCGCACTGGAACATGGCGCACCTCTCGGGCTGCAGCCACGACGGCAACCGCGGGCTGGATGGCAGCTCCTCCGTCCCCAGGCCTGCGGGGCCAAGCGGCGAAGACCCGTTCACTACCTGCGTGTCCCACTCCATAGAAGTCGTACAAGAGTGTTTGTCAGTTGTCTTCTTAGCGCCATCACAAAAATCACCCCGTGGAAGCTTTGCATATCGCGAACAATGCCGCCTCGGCCGAGCCGCCATCTTCCCGCAGCCCGCGCCTCTGTTTCGAACACGCACCTGGCCCCGCCCAAGCACGGTTTCTGCATCCTCATTGGACATCGTCAGCGGTGGGGGGGGCTCTGCCCCACACACTCGGCCTGGACACGCCCTTCGGCGCCAAAGTGGTGTTGAGGGGTGAGGGGGATGGGTGGAGAATCTTTGTTTCTATTGGTCAACGCCAGGAAACCCCGCCTTCAGGGCATTTTTAACCAATAGAAGTGGAGCATTTTGAATTTAAACTCTCTATAAAATTCGGTTTAACCAACGCTTACAGTGGCGCCAGAGTTTTGAACTCCACTGTGGAGGCTGGAGTACGCGTCCTCTGCGTGGTCGCCTGGATGCAGCTTGCCATGGCCGTACCTTCCCTTGAGGAGCTGGACTCCTTCAAGTACAGCGACCTGCAGAACTTAGCCAAGAATCTGGGCCTCCGGGCTAACCTGAGGGTACGGAGCCGGTAGCGGACAGGGCAGGGTGAGCGGCCTGCGGTAGACTTGGTGGGAAGGGACAGAACGGGAATCCCGGGGACTGAGCCACCTGTTCCTCCAACTATGCAAAAAACGGAAAGGGGGCCATAGCATTCACCTTATTTTGGGGCTGATTTGTGGGGGGGGGCTCACACAGGCCTTGACTTCAAAAAGGTTTGTTCGGCTTGATGTTATTGGAAGTACTCGAATTAATTTAGGAAATGCAGGCCCAGAAAACTCAGGGATGCTGTGTCTAATTAAGGTTGTTAGGCAGTCGCGGAAATAATTGCCTTGGCTTCTGGAAAATTCGAAACTAACAATTCTGTGAATTGTAAATGAATCCCAAATCTCTTAATACTTTATTGGAGGACCTGGAAAAAAAGGATGACTTTTAGAGGACCACCCCATGGACCAATTTTTTTTTTTAAAGATTTTATTTATTTATTTATTTGAGAGAGCGAGAATGAGAGAGAGCACATGAGAGAGGGAAGGTCAGAGGGAGAAGCAGACTCCCTGCTGAGCAGGGAGCCTGACGTGGGACTCGATCCCGGGACTCCAGGATCATGACCTGAGCTGAAGGCAGTAGCTTAACCAACTGAGCCACCCAGGCACCCCATGGACCAATTTTTATAACTCAGCCCTGACCTAGAATGATTGTTCATTTATAATTACCATTGTGGTAGTGTTCTGTTTCAAAACCCGTAAGGTCTTTGACTCCGAGGCGCAAAACGATGAGGGGAAAATGTGGGGGTTCAATTTGGGACTGGGGTTTATATATTCTTTAGTGGACTTTTCCCACAAAATATTTACTGGTACTCTGTAGGGTGTGGTATTTACACAGTGAATGCCTGAATCAGGCATTACAAGTGTTTTTAAGTGAGTTAAAATTATCAGTGCCCAGGTACCTGTTAGGGCTTAATAGTAAAGGAGTGTATTTGGAGATACTTCTGAGCTACTACTTCATAAACAAAGCTTTAATTCCTTAGCTTAAATCCCTTAAGCTTTTTGCAATCTGGTTGGAATCTTATCCAAGACAGCATAGCATCCGGCCTGTGCTGGTCCCTGTACACCTGGCACCTTAGTCCATCTTTCTGCCTTTGCTAATTTTGACTCTTTGGCCTCAGATTCCCTTCTATCTCCCTCTTCTTTATTTGCATTAATAATTCCCACCTGCTCTTCAGAGTCCAGTAGAATTATCACTGACTTAGCTCTTCATCTCCTCCTCTTCGGTCCCTTGGCCACGGGTCTGCCACCCCCGTAATCCCAGGAGCCCTATGTGCTTTTTAAAGCCGTTTAATTTCAGGTACTCTCTTTGAGCACTTGCAGGCTTTCACCTTGCACTCTGGTTATTTGTGTATTACGTTATCCTCTCCACTACAAGTTAAGTTCCTTGAACAAGAATCTCATCCATGCTCCTTGGAAGGTCTTTACAACACTAAGTGCAGTACATTTTATTGGGAGATACTGAATAATTATTCTCAATCACTTGTTGGCAGTGCTAGAATAATGCTCCAGACGGTGGCAAGACAGTTACAGTGGAGGCTTCCTGATTTCAATGCTCTGGATAACATTAACGCCCTACAATCATTTGGGTCTCTGAAGAGCTACTGCAACGGAGATCTTTTTCTAAAAGCCCCACCTGTTCTCTTGAGGCACCTGATCTGGGTTAGCGGATTTATGCCCCGTTTTCACAGAGTAGAATAGTGCAGTATTTCTGGGCACTACAGACCCCCTTACCTATCTGGCACACGGTAGGTGTCAATACTTATTGAGAGGTACTATTTTCCAGACAAAGTTGACCGCATGAGGCTTTGTTATAAGCAACTATAGAAAGACAGTTTTGAGACAATTAAAGAAAATTGAACTAGTTATTAAATTAAGGTATTGTTAATTTTGTTGGGTATAAGAATGGTGTTGCTGTTATGCCCCGACCCCACCCCCCACCTTTTTTCTGTACCCAACCAGCTGACCCTGCCTGGAGAAAATGACCTAACCTTGTTGACTGAACTTATATTTATGACCATAAATTGTAAAATGAGCATTTGATCCCCAGATGCTTCCTTAGTAGTCATTAACTTTCCCATTTTTGAGGACACTTATTTCCTATGTTACCTCAAATTAGCTCCCATCCCTCACTTGATGACTTTTGCTCATAGGTCATTGGAAAAATAGATGGAGTCAGCAGAGCATTACCTCATCTTTCCACCATGAAACCCTCAGGCCATCTCACATCTGTCCCCTTATACTTTACCTTCTCCTAAGGGCAGCCTTGTCGGTTGTGCCGGGGATCCTTGTTCCCGCCTCCAGGGCTACACACCTGCAATTAGCTCCACTCCTCCATCAGTTTCTCCCACTCAGCTGGCTCATTTCCATAATGGATGCAATCAAGTCTTAATATTCCCCATCTTTTTTTTTTTTTTTTTTTTAAAGATTTTATTTATTTGTCAGAGAGCACAAGCAGGGGGAGCAGCAGGCAGAGGGAGAAGCAGGCTCCCCGCGGAGCAGGGAGCCCGATGCGGGGCTCGATCCCAGGACCCTGGGATCATGACCTGAGCCGAAGGCTGACGCTTAAGGACTGAGCCACCCAGGCGCCCCAATATTCCCCATCTTAAAAAAAAAAACAACAAAAACCTCTCCTGACCACTTGTTCTTCATCTTCTGCTCAATTTCTCTGTTCTTTTCCACTGAAATTATGCTTACCAAGGCCACCAGGCTCTGCATCTTCCAAAGCTTGTAGTACATCTCTATCCAACCCTGCTATTCGGCAGGATTGAATCCTCCTTTTTGCTCAAACCACTTTCACCGCTTTTCGCTCCTGAAATCTGACCTCTGTTTACCATCACCAGTGCTGCGGACCTGGGCCACAGCCTGTCCCCTGTTCTCCCGCCTTCACTCTGGCCTCACGGTAGTTATTCTCTTGTAATCGAGGCAATATTTGAAACTTAGAAGGCACCACTTTTTCTACTCAGTGCCCTCCATTGACTTGCCTCACACCTAAAATAAAATACAGACTCCTGCAAATGTAATGTGAGGAACTTGGTTTGATCCTGATTTGGAGGGAATCTTTTTAAAAAGAAAACAGCTAAAAATTGAGGCAATTGAGGAAATTTGATTGTGGGCTACATATCAAAGGATATTAGGAAATTAATATTTTTCCTAGGTATGATAATGCATTAGAGGTTATGTAGAATAACTCCTTATTTTTAGAAGATGTGGCTGATGTATTTAGTGGGAAAGTATCGTGTTGGCTAGAACTTATCTTCAAATAGGTTGGCAAGAAACTTTACTATAGAGCAAATATGAGACTATTAATGATTGCTGAATCTAGGTAGGGAGGATAAGAGTGTTTATTATACTATTTCAACTTTTCTATGGACATGACTTTTTTATTTGGGGCACCTGCGTGGCTCAGTCGGTCAAGTGTCTGCCTTCAGCTCAGGTCATGATCCCAGGGTCCTGGGATGGAGCCCCGAGTCAGACTCCCTGCTCAGTGGGGAGTCTGCTTCTCCCTCTCTCTCTGCTGTTGCTCGGGCGCTCTTGTGCTCTCTCTTATCTCTCTCTCACTCTCTGAAATAAATAAAATCTTTAAAAAAATTTTTAATTTATTCATTTGAGACAGAGACAGCATGAACAGGGGAGAGGGGCAGAGGGGGAGAGAGGATCAGGCTCCCTGATGAGCAGAGAGCCTGATGCAGGGCTTAATCCTAGGACTCTGGGATCATGACCTGAGCCACCCATGCGCCCCTGGACTTGACATTTTATTAATAAAAAGTTATAAGTAAGAACGCCGGGGTGGCTCAATCAGTTAAGCATGCACCTCTTGGTTTCGGCTCAGGTCATAGTCTCAGGGTCAGGAGATCGAGCCCTGCATCAGGCTCCAGGCTCAGCAAAGATTCTGCCTAAGTTTCTCTCTCCCTCTCCCTCTGCCTCTTGCCACCACCTCCCCCGCCCCACCCCCATCCCAGACTCTCTCCCTCTTTCTCTAAGATAAATAAATCCTTAAAAAATTAAGAAAGTACAAGGAAGAAATCCACACCTTGCCGTGACCTATACCCCTCTACTTGACCCGGCCTCTGGCTCCATCTTTGATCTCCCGGCCCCCAGTCACCCCAGTGTTCACATGCTCCCCGGCACTGGTGTCTTTCTGTCCTTCCAATTCACCAGCCCACCTCCGGCCTTGGTGCACCCTCTACTTGGGATGCTCTTCCCCACATCTTCACCTGCTGCCTCCTCTTGTTCACATCTCGGCTTAAAAGTCACCACCTCTGAGAGGCCTTTCCTGACCCTCCCAACTCCGGTAGCACCCTACCCCAGTCCCCAGTTTAATTTTCTGGTAGCCTCTGATGTCGTATCATTTATTTTGAGCTTCATTAATAGACTGCCCAGTAGTCCACCACCACTGGAGGTTCCTAGAGAGTGGAGACCTTGTCCCTCTGGTTCAGCACTGTCTGTCCAGCGCCTGGAACAGTGTGCAGCATGGTACATGCTAGCCGAGGGGATGAGGGAACACGTGCGGCTACTAACACGTGCACTTCCGCTCGGCGCTCTTGAGCATCCCCTGTAGCATTCAGCCTGCTTGATGCCCTTCCTTGGCCCTGCCACAGGCACCTTGTTTCGTCATTGTCGCGCATTTGAGGAGGTTTCTGTGGTATTTTAAGTCTGGAAACCTGTACAATATAGAGCCTATGATTAACATTACTGTATGGTATACTTACAAATGTGCTAAGGTCTTATGTGAAGTGTTCTTAAAACCAAAAAAAAAAAAAAAAAGACAAAACCCAAAAGGGGTGTAGGAAACTATTGGTGACAGATAAGTGTATGACCGTGATAAAGGTTTCACGGGTATGTATTTATCACCAAACACACGACATTGTGTATATTAGCTATCTATAGCTTTTTGTTTGTCGATCATACCTCAATGAAGTGGTTGGGGGGAAAAAATGATCGAAGAACCAAGAATGCCTGAATTCTGCCCTGCCAATCACCCCCTTCACAGAGAAGACCCCAAGAGAGATTCAAGGAACAACAGTGGTAGAAAATACGCACCACCTTATTACAAGCTGGTATGGTGCCTGGGAACTTGATGCAGGGCATACTGGTAAACCAGCTGGGGGATGTGCTGCACACCCTACAGCCTCTCCTGTCCCCTAAAGCCCAAACCAAATCCAGATCTCTGCTGTTCTGTCCTGGACACACGCCCAGTGATAAATGGTATGAGATGTAGTGGCTGGGCCCACAGTGAGAAGGAAATCTCTGGTTCTCCGCTGGCTGGCTGAATGGAAGAAGAGGAGAAGACAACCCAGCCAATATGCTTGACCTTTTAAAAGCACAAGATAACCAATCAGATTAGTATTTCTCATTCAGGAAGGGAAGGTTTCTCGGGGTGAGAAGAGAAACTAAGAGTCCTTTTCCCCCAGGGACCTGTAACCATCCTCCCCCCGAAGCCTGCCTGTGTTTGGCATTCCTGATCTGAGAGACCCCCACCATGTTCCATCAGCTGCCCAAGCCAGAAACCTGGGTGTAATACAGTTTCACTATTCCTCAACCCCTGTGTTCATACTGATTTTACTTCCTAAAAAGATTTTGAATCTGTCCCTATTGCCTTAGTCCTGCTCTAGCTCAGGCCACAGACCTTCCTGCTTTCCTCTACCAGCCTCCCAGCCGCTTTGCTGGCTTCCGTCTTTCTGCCATCCAGGGCATCCTGCACATCGTCCTGCTAGAGTGATCATTCTGAGCAGTGGAGAACTGGTCACCTACCGCCCTGCTACAGACTCCTCAGACGCTGCCCTTTGCTCTGAGGGTGAAGTTGCTACTCTTAACAGCCTTCCAAAGCCTGGCGGGATCGGCCCCTGCGCACTCTCCCAGTGTCTTCTCTCTTCTTCCCTGAACAGCTCCATGCTCCAGCCACACTGAACTTGAGTTCCCTAAACTCCATTCTTGCCTTCCCGTGCATTTTCTTTACCCCTTCCCTGTGGCCACCGCTGTCCCATTCATTTTTCAGACCTCAGCAGCTGCAGACATCATGTCTTTGCTTAGAACTGGTGTGGCCAGTTACCAGCTCCAGTCCATCTCGGCAGTCCAGACCTTGGCCAAGCCCACCTGTGTTCTGCACAACAGCCTGGGCATCCTCATGCTGGCGCTTAGCCCAGTGTGTCTCTCGTCATTGCCTCTTTCCCTGTCTGACTTCCCCGTTGGGTGAAATTGGGGTGGTGGGCAGGAGGGGAGGGCGGCAATTCTGTCTTGGTAATCCGGAGCCTGCCCAGAGGACATTTGAGGAGTACAGGGACAGGAGAGTAATTATCCTCAAAAAAGGGAAAGTTACTAACCTTTCTTTTTTGCTTTCTTGATTTTTGGCCCTACTGATAAACTCTTTAACTCTCCTACAGGCAGACAAGTTGTTAAAAGCCTTGAAAGCCCACCTTAAACACGAGGTAAAAAAAGAAAATGATAATCGGGTAAGTAATATTTTTTTAACACCTGTTAAATACTAAAACAATTATATTTAATGAGTGATAAACACAGCTAGTGATGACTTAAGACATGCTATTTATCCCTGAAGAGATCATTATTGGTAATAATAAATCCTTTGATAATAGTATTTGTTATAAAGAAACTGCCTAGTAGCGAGTAACCTGTTGAATAAGATGTTCTCATAAAAATGCAAAGGTTAATTAATTACTAGTTGCCAAACCTTACAAGAGCTAGCTTGGTATCAGCAAGGAAGGAACAGGATTCGAAGCCCCAAAAATCCAGGTTAAGTAGCATTCTGTCATTTCTTTTTATGTGATCTTGCAAAACTCAAATGCCTTAATTCTCAGTTTCCTATTCTTTAAATGGAAATAACATCTCCTCTGCTGAATTGAATGTTATGGGGCCTGTGAGAGTGGCTTGTGGTGAACTGGAAACCAGAGTGATGGGGGAGGGGCTGTCGTGGCTGCCTTAGACCGAAGGTTTTCACAGGGCCTGACCTAGTCCGTGGATGCTGTGTTAGGGCCAGGATTCTAAACTCGAAAGAGAGGAAAATCCAGAAAGGCCTTAAGGCCCTGGGCTTTGAAGAGCATCCATTATCTATCTGGAAATGAAGGTAAATATAAACATGAATTCAAAATCTAGCCCCACCCCCATCTTTATCATCTCTATAACTATATTCCAAGTTATAAACATTTAAAACTGTTAGTTAATATTCAAAATTCTTTTGGGGTCCCTGGGTGGCTCAGTCAGTTAAGCATCCAACTCTTGATCTCAGTTTAGGTCTTGATCTCAGGATCATGTTTTCTAGCCCTGCATTGGGCTTCATGCTGAGTGTGGAGCCTACTTAAAAAATAAACATGAATAAAAATTAAATGTAGGCAAAATCCTTTTGATTCCAGGTTTGATTAACTTAAAAAAGGATTCTGAATTCTAGCTTTAAGATTTTACATCAACTAAGTCTCGGTCTCTCTATATAATTCTTTTAATGATTAAGGGTACATGATTAGTGCCATTTGAAATCAAGATTTTGGTTTGGATGGTAGTTAATAGAGTAAAATCATCTACCATATTCCAAATTCAACATCTCAGGGGCCATTCCATTTTGAAAAAATTTCACAAAAGCATGATGATAGTCCAAATTCAGTCAGATAAAGAATTCCTGGGGCGCCTGGGCGGCTCAGTCGTTAAGCGTCTGCCTTCGGCTCGGGTCATTATCCTGGGATCAAGCCCCGCATCGGGCTCCCTGCTCCTCGGGAAGCCTGCTTCTCCCTCTCCCACTCTCCCTGCTTGTGTTCCCTCTCTTGCTGTGTCTGTCAAATAAATAAAATCTTAAAAAAAAAAAAAAAAAATTCCTAAGTGTTGAATCTATAAATATTGAGCTTAGGGCGCCTGGGTGGCTCAGCTGGTTAAGCGTCTGCCTTCGGCTCAGGTCATGATCCCAGGGTCCCAGGATCAAGCCCCACGTCAGGCTCCCTGCTCAGTGGGGAGTTTGCTTCTCCCTCTCCCTCTGCACCCCCCCACACCATTGGCTTGTGCTGTCTCACTCGTGCTTGCTCGCTCTCTTTCGAATCTTTTTTTTTTTTTTTAAGATTTTATTTATTTATTTGACAGAGACACAGCGAGAGAGGGAACACAAGCAGGGGGAGTGGGAGAGGGAGAAGCAGGCTTCCCGCGGAGCAGGGAGCCCGATGCGGGACTCGATCCCAGTACCCTGGGATCATGACCCGAGCCGAAGGCAGCCACCCAACGACTGAGCCACCAGGTGCCCTAAATAAGTACTTTAAAGGTGTCTGCAATCCAACGATACATGTACCACGAGGGCGTCACATGTATAGTGGAAGCAGTTTGTCTTTCTTCCCCCCTGACTCTCCAGGGAGTTGGGAAATGTGCTCCAGATAGCCTCTTTCTACTCTCCTGTATCCCCACCTTTGGATTTGTTTACCTGTTTTCACCTGTCATTTGCTGACCTTCTTTGGGGTGAGCTCACAGGTGCATCTGGATGTCCTTTACCACGCTTGTCTCCTTGTTGCTTAGCTCCTGTAACTTTGTTTGCCACTCTTCATCCTGGACCTTACATCATTATCAAGTGTTTCACTTTTGTTCTATTTTACGTCTGTCTAAAACCTGCCATTCTCTAAGCCTCCTTATTCTTGGACTTCCAACACATTTATATTGTGGTTTTCATTGCAGGATATATGGGAGAATGTATGAGGAGCTTTTTACAAATGGTGGTATATAGGCCTCACTAAATCAGCTCTCAGGGGGTGGGGTCCAGGCAGCGTCGTGAGATGGAGTGAAAAATCAGGATACAAAGCACTCTAGCCACCACTCCCACATGCAGAGCGCCAGGTGTCAGGGCCGTGTAAAATATTGGAAGGCTTCTCTGTAAGGAAATTGGATGGCATCAAGCTAAGGCCTCTGTCTTCTGGCATTCAAGGATTCCCTTGCCTAACAGCCTCCTCCCCACCTAAGGATCCTAGTAGATCAGATCCTGCCAGATAAGACCCTGCCACACATCCAAGCCCCTGATGAGGTCTTTCTTGTTTTCTGAACTAGGATAGATAGCCTACAGTCACCAGACATTTGAGGGGAAGCCTGCAGTGTGAGAGAGCCGAAGATAAAAAGATGACCCTAAAGGAGACCCAGAAAACAAACAAAAGCTTTAAGGGGGGAAAAAAAAAACCTTACAAAAAACTTAATGATTTATCAACTAGAATTCAGCTACACAGACACGGCACAGATGATTCAATTAAGGTTATATAACAAGCTATAAATGTTAACAACTTAGAGAATAGATGACAGACATTGAGCAAGAAAAGGAGGACAAGAGGTGAAGAGAAGTATAAGGATTCTGTACTTGGATTTTACAGGAGGTTTTGTGTAGGTGTGGGACAAGATGTAAAGGTTTCAGAATCCTTAGAGCAGCAAAGGTAACTAATAGAATGAAGGGGTACAGGGCTCTCAGGAAGAAGATGGGAGAGGAGAGTGGGACCAGTGAGCTAAACTGCAGCCCATGCTAGGCTCTGAAAACAGCTGCTGCAGATACAAACGCATGGCCCACCAACAAACCGCACGTAAGGAACCACCTGAAGCGAAGCCCCAGAAATGGGAGGGCCGGCTTTCCATTAGAATCTCTTCAGGACCTCCTAATTTTTTAGCCACAGGTGTGCAATATTAGTTTATTTCTTGATTAGAATTTATGTGTAAAAACAACACCAAAAGCAAATCAAGCCTCTCCTTTATAGTGAAGACAGGCCTTCCTCATACTCATGATCATTTCTCACTTATTTTTTTTTCCTAGTGCTTCCATAGTTTCATTTTTACATGCAAATCTTTGACCCATCCGGATTGTGTTTTGGTGTGGAAAAAAATCAGGCTTCATTTCCCTCCCCCCACCACAGAGAGAAAAAAGCATAGTTAGTTTTCTCTGCCTCACGTGTTGAATCGTGAATCTAGTCTTTCCCCATTAGTATGAAGTGCGACTATTCCCAAACAGTGAGTTCTTACGTAAGCAAAGCTGTTAGGGATATTCTGATACTTGTACCAACTGTTCTGATAACGGAGCTCTTTACTTTTAGTTTGTGGTCGTACAGGGTGTCATTCTTCCCTTACTCCCTTATTTTGGCCTTGGACAAGTTACTTTAGATTCTCTAAGCCTCAGTTCCCCCCCCGAACTGGGGATAATGTTAATACCTTTCCCATAGGCTTTGAGGAATAAATGAGATAACCCATGTAAATACTTAGCCCAATAAATTTTTTATATTAGCTATAATTATTAGAGCATACTGCCTAGTACTATGCTTTGTGTATATTCAAAAAATTAATGCTAATTTGCTTATTTACTCACATTAAGAAAACTTGGAATGCTTTCCTAGCCTAGTTTTTAAGCTGGGGTTGTTAAATGTGATTCTTTTCTTTTTTTTTTTTTTTTTTTTTAGATTTTATTTATTTGTCAGAGCACAAGCAAGGAGAGTGGGAGAGGGAAAAGCAGGCTTCCTGCAGAGCGGGGAGCCCGACGTGGGGCTCGATCCCAGGACCCTGGAATCATGACCCAAGCCAAAGGCAGTCGCTTAACCAACTGAGTCACCCAGGCACCCCTGATTGTTTCTTTTCAAATGCTCTAAAATTCTTGTCCTGGTCTATACCTTTAGTATAAGAGAGTTTTAAAATTACCTTTTGTAAAATGTTTTTTATTCAGTTTAAATTCTGATTGTTCCTGAACATTATAACTCTAAAAATAGGACATGGCAGATGAATGCCTTTCTTTTCAGGATGGAAGTCAAACTTCTGCATCGTCTTGTGACGAGGCAGAGATGCAGAGTGGCAGCCAGGAACAAGCTGAGAGAGAGCCGGTTGGCCATGGCACCAAAACCAGGAGAAGGTGCAGGACGGTCCACAGGAACCCTGACTCCCAGGTGAATGGATGTCTGCAAATTTTGACCACCACCTGTGCCAAAATGGGTATATTCTTAGGAAATTTTCTCTTTGAATTTCCTTATGACATCCAGTGGTTGTAAACTGTGTGTGCTGTCCGCTCCATGAAAGCAGAGACCTGAGTCTAGACTGGTCATCACACAGAGTGAGAAGCACTCACTGAGGATTGAGCACAAATTAAATATTGGTTGAGTAAATATGAAAGAATTAAGTGCTCATTTAAGTGAGGGCTAGTAAGAAGGAAAGAGAAACTAACATTAGTAAGATTTTTTTTTTTTTTTTTTTTCTTTTCAACTAGCCTCAGACCTAGTGATCACTCTTCAGTTGGTCATTCAGCATAATGGTCAGGTGATTAGCCAGGGGCTTCCCTCAGTTACTTTGAGAGGACTCTGATTTTATTCTTTTTTATCCTCTCATTCAAATGTAACTTTACAAGACACAGTCCTAATTTTTATTTTCTAACTCCATATAGTCCCTAGGAGAGCTAATCTTGCCATTTAAGCTTTTCAGTGGCCCCCTAGTATGTCCTATTCCCAACTCTGCCACCCAGAAATCTAATTCTCCTAGTTTTCTTCCTTTAGCCCCTTTTCAGTGTGGGTGTCTGTCTCTGGAAGGCAGTGGTGACTTTTTATCATTTAAATTCTTTATTCCCTTTTAACATTTGTAGCAGGATGATTCAGAGATAAAAATAAGTGATCACGCTGAATTGCAGAATCAAGAGAAGCAGGAAAACCAGGATCTCAGAACAGTTGCAGAAGTTCCTTCACCACCAGATGAGAGCCAAGGAGAGGAGAATGCCGTTTCCTCAGGAAAAAGAAGAATAAATGGTATGCCAAAATAAGAACAAAACGAAACCCTGAAATTCCTAGGGGTACCCCTGTGCGTTCATTTCCTAGGACTGCCATAACAAAGTACCACAAACTAGACGCATTGTCCTCAGGTCCTATCAGGGTTACTAAAGGCTAAGGCTTCCACCTACCTTTCTGAGGAACACCATTCAACCCAGACACCATGCTGTAGAACTAAGTGTTCTATAATTACAGCAGAAGTTAAGACCAAATACACTAGCCCATCAAGTCCTCTCCAGTACTGTTGTGGAAAAACCAGCAGAAGAGTGGTAGCTGGGAAGTTGAGGGAGGTTGATCTCCATGTGGATAAAACCTGGCCTCTCCTCCTCCCCATCAGCTCCTTCTGACCCGCTCCAGACACCGGGGCACAGAGCTGTGTACACACTCCTTCACGACCGCAGAAAGGGGGCCGCAAAGTCTCCCTTCCTGGGGGGGGTTCTTAGTCTCTAACCTTCTAAAATCCTCTTCCCTAAACTGTGTCAACTAAAAGTCTGTCTCAGTGAGACCAGAAACCTTCAGTTCCCCCAGACCTAACAGGACTGGGTGCTTTATGATTTCATTCCCCAGGAAGCGCGCCCACTGCCGCGGTGTCTCGTGTTCGCGTCCCCGCTGCAGCCCCATCTGCGCCCCGGAGGCGGCGCCTGATGGGTGGAGAGAGAGGGGGACCCACTCCTGTGGCCTCTCCGCAGTTACGCGCAGAACCTCTAATGTTGAGCCTTCCCTCCTTCCCCAGAATTTGGAATGTCTTACCAAATGTAGAAGGTTGCTGGAGGTACAGTTTCTGATTCTGACTGAGCCTGCGAGCCTGCAATTTTTGATCAACACCCTGGGGGATTAAGATGCATATGCCTCATAAGCCCACTTTAAAATCATGATTTAGAGCAAGATAGAAATGTGACGAAGAGTCAGAAGTGGGGGTGGGATTACCAGTGTCTGCTGTTGCACCCATCATTTTGTCAGGGAGACTTAGCTGCAGGACCCGGTTTCAAGGGCGTGGAGAAACAAGGGTGGACGCATTAAGTTCCCCTAATGAAACACAAGCTATTGGAAGAACAAAAATAGGATCACGTAGGTTCTGGTAAGAGGTGGGTTTTTTGTTTGTTTTAACTTTTTATTTTGACATAATTTCAGACTTAAAGTTGCAAGAACAGTACCAAGTGTTGCTCTGTTCTTGATTTCCGAAATGTTAACATTTTGCCACATTTACTTTGGTCCTTCTCTGTTTATATACACATATGCATCCGTATAGGTGTGTGTACATTTTGTTCCCGGAGAGTAATTTGCAGAAATGTGCTCCTTGCCCCCTAAATACTTCAGCGTGTGTTTCTTAAAACGCAGGTTTTAGGGGCACCTGCCTGGCTGACTGAGTTGGTAGAGCATGCGACTTTTTTTTTTTTTTTTAAAGATTTTATTTATTTGACAGAGCACAAAGCAGAGGGAGAGAGGGGGAGAAGCAGGCTCCCTGCCGAGCAAGGAGCCCGATGTGGGACTCGATCCCAGGACCCTGGGATCATGACCCAGGCCGAAGGCAGCCACTCAATGGACTGAGCCACCCAGGCGTCCCAAGCATGCGATTCTTGATCTCAGGGTCGTGAGTTCAAGCCCCATCTTGGGCCTAGAGCTTAAAATAAAACAAAAAAACACAGGACTCTCTCTCACAAATGTATGGAGTACAAAAAGCTCATTGGTAAGGATTCATAGTCCACATTGCAACTAACCTTTGAGAAACTACCATTTGTCGGGGCACCTGGGTGGTTTAGTCGGTTAAACGTCTCCCTTCAGCTCAGGTCAGGATTCCGGGGTCCTGGGATCAAGCCCTGCATCGGGCTCCCTGCTCGGCAGGAGGCCTGCTTCTCCCTCTCCCACTCCCCCTGCTTGTGTTCCCTCTCTGGCTGGCTGTCTCTCTGTCAAATAAAATCTTTTAGTAAAAAAAAAACAAAAACAAAAAACTACCATTTGTCAAGTGGTACTTAGCATAGTATCAGAAAATAATATCCACAGTTCTCTGAAAAGGGTTAATATTACAATACTCTCCCCTTTCAACCACCTGTTTGTGGCAAGATTTGTTTTCATATATACTTAAAACAGTATATCATAATATACTGTATGCAAAAGCAGATAAGAGAATCCAGCTGTCTTTAAGTCAGACATTAAGTAATCGGTGAAAATATGCCATCTTCTCACTATTTTTGTTTTAGAAATTTTAGCCATTTTTCATAAATGTTTTTAACATAAACAAGTACATTGTTTTTTAGTGTATCAAACATTTTTTAATGTTTTAATTGTAATATCTACTGGCACATATAGAATGTAAACAAAAACGGGGGGGTCCTCCATAATTTCTAAGAGTATAACATCTGAGACTATAAGTGTGAGAATTGCTAATCTGTTCTATAGATGACCTTATTTGTTTCATGAGTTACTCTTTTTTTTTGTTAAAGAAAACTTTTTTTTTTAAATTTTTGTCAGCGAGAGAGAGCACAAGCAGGGAGAGCGGCAGGCAGAGGAAGAAGCAGGCTCCTTGCTGAGCAAGGAACCCCATGCAGGACTCGATCCCAGGACCCTGGGATCATGACCTGAGCCGAAGGCAGACACTTAACTGACTGAGCCACCCAGACATCCCTTCATGCGTTATTCTATTCATATCCATTAAAGCAAAGGAAAATCTTGGCTCTTGGATTTCATTGTCATGTCTCTTTAGTCTACATTAATATGGAACATTCTTCAGTCTTCCTTGAAGTCTTTGAGGATTTTTTTTTAATGTTTACATTTTTTAATACAGGCCAATTTTGGGGGTCCTCAGCCTTGATTTGTCTAGTATGTGCTGAGGGTTAGATTTAGATCCAGCACCTGTGGCAGGGATCCCACAGAGTAATCCTCAGTGCCCCCCCCAGAAGGCACAGGTGGTGGCTTGTTAACAGGTGATCACCCTGCTAAGTTACTCATTTGGGAAGTTGCTTTTTTTTTTTTTCCATTTGTAATAAGTATCTGGTGAGGCATGATTCTGACTCCATCGGTATCCTGTTTGGCATGGAACTTTACCTTTCTGGTTTTAGAGGCAAGTTTCAAGCAGAAGCTCCTGCAGCCCCTCCTGCTCTACCCAGTAATTCTTTGATGTCTTATGGATGCATTGGGAAACCTTTAGTATGAGTGACATGATTATAAATAGTAATTCTTGAAAACCCACTTGGATTTTTTTTTTTTTAAGATTTTATTTATTTATTTGACAGAGATACCGAGAGCAGGAACACAAGCAGGGCGAGTGGGAGAAGGAGAAGCAGGCTTCCCACCGAGCAGGGAGCCCGATGCGGGGCTCGATCCCAGGACCCTGGGATCATGACCTGAGCCGAAGGCAGACGCTTAACGACTGAGCCACCCAGGCGCCCCCCACTTGGATATTTTTAAGTAGATTGCCTCAAGTTGAAAAAGATAACAGAATGTTGTTGTAAGTGAGGGAAAATAGCTAGTACATACACCATGATTACAGCTAGATTTAAAGAATAAAAACCAGTATGGAAACGGAGGACCTGAGGAAATATGCCAAAATGCTCATGGTAAGGATGTTTCTTAGGTTGGTGGGATTGTGTAATTTTTTTTTTTTTTTAAGATTTTTAAGTAATCTCTACGCCTAATTTGGTGATCGAACTTACAACCCTGAGATCGAGTCACATGCTCTACCAACTGAACCAGCCAGCCATCCTAGGATTGTGTGATTTGTATCGTTCTAGTTACAATAACCTGTTCATAGCAAAAGTTTTGAAAAAGTTCTTAAATTTCTTTTATTTATTCATTTGAGAGCATGAGCCAGGGGCAGGGCGTGGAGAGGGAGAAGCAGACTCCCCACTGAGTAGGGAGCCGAATCGGGGCTTGATCCCGGGACTCTGGGATCATGACCTGAGCTGAAGGCAGACGTTTAACCGACTGAGCTACCCAGTCACCCGTTAAATTTCTGATCTATTTATGTAACTTCTATACAGGAAGCATAAAATTTCTTCCTGCTTGAAGCATATGAGCTAAAATTGTAGTGATGCTGTAACTCATTCTTTGTGCTCATTTTTCCCACCACCTTGCAGACCTCCTCACATGAAATACCTTCATGTTAACTTCTAGAAATTTGGGGCGCCTGGGTGGCTCAGTCGTTAGGTGTCTGCCTTCGGCTCAGGTCCTGATCCCAGGGTCCTGGGATCGAGCCCCCCATCGGGCTCCCTGCTCCACAGGAAGCCTGCTTCTCCCTCTCCCATTCCCCCTGCTTGTGTTCCCTCTCTCGCTGTGTCTCTGTCAAGTAAATAAATAAAATCTTTAAAAAAAACCCCCAAAACTTCTAGACCTTTTTTTTTCTTTTAAGTTTCATTTATTTTAGTAATCTCTCCACCGAATGTGGGACTCAAACTCACAATCCTGAATTCAGGAGTCGTACATTCTGACTGAGCCAGCCAGGCACCCCCAACTACTAGACGTTTCTTAATAGGAAGAACTTGTTTTGAAATATTTGATTAGTTCTGTACCTTTCGATTCAGGTAATGAAGATTCAAAGGTACCTTCAGAAAGAAAGAAGCCTCTCTACACAGATGGGTTTTCCAAACTTGGAAAAAGCAAAAGAAATACAAGCACTACTCCAAGTAAGTTTTACACACAGAGAAACAAAGTAATAGTTGGCGCTTGCAGGCTAATGCCGAATAGGCAGGGCGCAAGGACAGCTAAAAGCTTGAATGCTGGACCTGGGCCCTGCATCCTCCTCCTCACTTTCTAGCTCTGAGACCAGGGGCCTCTTATCCTCAATAAACCCACTTCCTCAGCTGACAGTGGGAGTGAGTAGACTACCGATTTCACCAGGCCGATACAGACAGACCTGATGTTGCCCCTCCAGTTCCAGATCACCGCCTAAAGCAATGACTGCAGTAAAGTGAATCAAATGAGTTTGTGTCCTCAGCATGGAAAAGTTACATTTACGCTGTACCGTTAGTCTGTTAGGTATGTCATAGTGTTATGTCTCAAGAAACAATGCACATATCTGAATTAAATAATTTATTGCTAAAAAATGCTAACCATCATCTGAGCTTTCAGCGAAGTGGTCATCTTGTTGCTGCCGGGGGGTCTTGCCTCGGTGTTGATGGGCCTCTGAGGGATGGGGGATGGTGGTTGCTGAAGGTTGGGGTGTCTACAGCAATTTCTTAAAATAAGACCACAGTGAAGTGTGCCTCCATAATCGACTCTTCCTTTCAGGAACCATTTCTCTGTAGCTTGCAGTGCTATTGATAGCATTCTACCCCCAGTGGAACTTCTTCCAAAACTGGAGTCCATCCTCTCAAACCTTGCTGCTGCTTTATCAACTAACTTCATGGAATATTCTAAATGCTTTGTTGTCATTTCAACAGTCTTCACAGCATCTTCACCAGAACTAGATTCCATCTCAAGAAACCACTTTCTTTGCTAATCTGTAAGAAGCAACTCATCATCCATTACAGTTTTATCCTGAGATGGCAGCAAGTCAGTCACGACTTTAGGCCCTGCTTCTCATTCTGGTTCTCTTGCTATTCCCACCACATCTGCAGTCACTTCCTCCACTGAAGCCTTGCACCCCTCAAAGTCATCGTTGAGGGCTGGTATCAGCTTTTTCCAAACTTCTGTTCGTGCTGATATTTTGGTTTCTTGACATGAATCACAAATGTTCTTAATGGCATCTGGAATGGTATATCTTTTCCAGAAGGTTTTCACGTTTGCCCAGGTCCATCAGAGGAATTACTATCCATGGCAGCTATAGCTTACAAAATGTATTTCGTAAATAGGACTTGAAAGTCTAAATGATTCTTTGATTCATGGGCTGCAGAATGGATGCTGTGTTAGCATGAAAACAACATTAATCTTGTATATCTCCCTCAGAGCCCTTGGGTGACCAGGTGTATGGTCAATGAGCAGTCATATTTTGAAAAGAATCTTTTTTTTCTGAGCAGTAGATCTCAACAGTGGGCTTAAAATATTCAGTAAATTATGTTGTAAACATGTGCTATCCAAGTTTTGTTGTTTGATTTATAGAGCACAGGCAGTGTAAGTGGTATAATTCTTAAGGCCCTAGGATTATCAGATGGTAGATGAGCATTGGCTTCAACTTTAAGTCACCACCTGCATTAACCCCTAACAAGAATCAGCCTGTCCTTTGCAGCCAGGCATTGACTTCTCTGTAGCTATGAAAGTCCTAGATGGCATCTTGAAATAGAAGCTATCTCATCTACATTGAAAATCTATTGTTTAGTATATAGTAACCACCTTCATTAAAGATCTAGCTCTTCTGGGTAACTTGCTGCAGCTTCTACATCAGCACTTGCTGCTTCACTTTGTACTTTTATGTCCTGGAATAAACATGAACCTCATGAACCAACTTCTGCTAGCTTCCAACTTTTTTTCTGCAGCTGCCCGAACTTCTTCAGCCTTCATAGAATTGAACAGCATAAGGGCCTTGCTCTGGATTAGGCTTTGGCTTAAGGGAATGCTATCCAGACCACTCACACTTTCTCCGTATCAGCAATAAGGCTGTTTTGCTTTCTTGCCATTCATGTGTTCACTGGAGTAGCACTTGTCCTCTCCTTCATGAACTTTTCCTTTGTGTTTATAACTTAGCTAACGTGTCCTAGTTTTCAGCCTATCTTGGCCTTTACCATGCCTTCACCAAGCTTAATCATTTCTAGCTTTTGATTTAAAGTGAGAGACATGCAACTCTTCATTTCACCTGAAGACTTAAAGGCCACTGTAGGAGCAGTCGAACACACAACACTTAATAACTTTGCCATCTTATTTGGGCACTGCTTGTGATGCCCCCAAACCATTTCAGTAGTCAAATCAAAGATCGCTGGTCATAGATCACCATAGCAAATATGTAACAATAAGGAAAAAGTTGGAAATATTGCAGTAATTACCAAAATGTGATACAGAGACATGAAGTGAGCCAATGCAGTTAGAAAGATGGCTCTTGACAGGGTTGCAAGAAACCTTCAATTTATAAAAAGAAACAAAAAAAAAAAAAAAAAAAAGTATCTCAAAGTGCAGTAAAAGAAGGTATGCTTGAGACTATTTTTCTACCTCTGATCACATAACATAGCAACCAGGACATGGCACAGTAAATCTCTGAGAATGGATGTCTATAAAGTACTTGGTACAATGTCCACCTTGTAATTTTTTTTCTTAAGTACTCTCTACCCCCAACACAGGGCTTGAACTCACGATCCCAAGATCAAGAGTCACATGCTCTACTGACTGAGCCAGCCAGCCCCTAAATTTTTTTTTCAATAATAAGTTTAAGGGATTCCATATCTAAACATGTAATTAATTGTTCTATATTGCCTGGTACATAGAATGTTGAGTGTTATATATTTATAGTACTTAGAATGCTGCTCAGCATATATTAGAAATATATATATTTAATAGTTCATTAGAATTTTAATTTTTAAAAATTCAACTTCAATTATTATTATTATTTATTTATTTTTTAAGATTTTATTTATTTATTTGAGAGAGTGAGAGAGAGAAAGAGCACAAGAGGGGGGAGCGGGAGAGGGAGAAGCAGACTCCCTGCTGAGCAGGGAGCCTGATGCGGTACTCGATCCCGGGACTCCAGGATCATGACCTGAGCCGAAGGCAGTCGCTTAACCAACTGAGCCACCCAGGCGCCCCAACTTCAATTATTTTTTAAAGATGTTATTTATTTGACAGAGACACAGCAAGAGAGGGAACACAAGCAGGGGAGTGGGAGAGGGAGAAGCAGGCTTCCCGCAGAGCAGGGAGCCCGATGCGGGGCTCGATCCCAGGACCCCAGGATCCTGACCTGAGCCGAAGGCAGATGCTTAACAACTGAGTCACCCAGGCGCCCCTCAATTTTTTTATTTTTATAAGTTTTTTTTTTTTTTTTTTTTTTTTTAAGATTTTATTTATTTTTTAGAGAGTAAGCGAGAGAGAAACAGCATGAGAGGGGAGAGGGTCAGAGGGAGAAGCAGGCTCCCCGCTGAGCGGAGAGCCCGATGTGGGACTCGATCCCAGGACCCTGGGATCATGACCTGAGCCAAAGGCAGACGCTTAACCATCTGAGCCACCCAGGCGCCCTCAATTTTTTTATTTTTAAAGACACATTTATTCAGCATCATGATCAGACCATTACATTTAGCAATCAACCACATGGGTACAAAATAAAAATCTACATTAAAACCCTTTGTTGGAATGCTTTACACTTTCCACAGAACAGAAACTAAAATAACCTGTTACACAATTAGTCCTCAGTTTTTTGCCCATACACATGAGCATTGTCTAAAACATGTCTTCTTTGCAGCAGGTGGGCCCTGCCACCACTGTGCTTGGCTGAGTTCACAAATCTGTTGTAACCTGTAGCTTCCCTCTCGCTTCTCTGGCTCTCCTCTCCTGCTAAGCTTTGTTTCCTGGCAGTGATTAAAACCTCCTGCCACTGCCGTAGCTCCTGCTGCTGCTGGAACCACCACAGCCACCTTGGTTTCGTGGTTTGGCAAAGTATTGGCCTCCACCACCATGGGGGCCAGAGCTTCTGCCTCCAAAATTTCCTCCAAATCCAAAATCTGAGGATTGATTGTTGTAATTGCCAGAATCATCATAACTTCTGCCACCTCCAAAATTGCTTCTTTCATTACCAAATTTGTTATGGCCATCCCCACTGCCACCATATCCACCACCACCTCGACTGCCACCAAAGCCATCTCGACCACTGAAGTGTCCTCCACGACCAAAGTTATCATTCCCACCAAAACCACCTCCACGACCACCACCAAAGTTTCCAGAACCACTTTGACCTCTTTGGCTGGATGAAGCACTAGCCATCTCTTGCTTAGATAGGGCTTTCCTTACTTCACAGTTGTGGCCATTCACAGTATAGTATTTTTGAATGACAGTCTTGTCTACAGAGTCATGGTCATCAAATGCTACAAAAGCAAAACCTCTCTTTTTGCCACTGCCTCGGTCAGTCATGATCTCGATCACTTCAATTTTCCCATACTGTTCAAAATAATCCCTTAGATGATGTTTCAGTGTCGTCTTTAATGCCACCAACAAAAATCTTTCTCACAGTTAAGTGGGCACCACATCTTTGAGAATCTTCTCTTGAGACAGCCTTCTTTGGTTCCACAACTCTCCCATCCACGTTGTGTGGCCTTGTATTCATGGCTGCATCCATCTCCTCCACAGTGGCATACGTGACAAACCCAAAACCTCTGGAGCACTTGGTGTTTGGGTCTGTCATTACCACACAGTCCATAAGCATTCCCCATTGCTCAAAATAGCTTCTCAGACTCTCATCGGTGGTTTCAAATCTCAAACCTCCGATGAAGAGCTTCCGCACCTGTTCAGGCTCTTTGGGAGACTCTGACTTAGACATGACGGCGGTGGGAGGGGAGACTTTAACGATGCTTACTCGGCGGCATCCACGGGCAGAAAGGACTCAATTATTTTTTTAAAGTAATCTCTACACCCAACATGGGCTTGAACCCACAAACCCAAGATCAAGAGTCACACACTCCTCCGACTGACCAGCTAGGCCCCCCAAAAATATTCTTAATCAGAATAGCACAGAGCAGGGATCAGCAAACTCCTGCCAACCCTGGCCTGTCTTAAAACCCTTAAGCTAAGAATGGTTTTTACAGTTTTAAAGGATTGTCTAAAAAAAGAGAGATTATACCATATGTGGCCACAAAGATGAAATAAAACATTTACTGTCTGACCCTTAACAGGAAAGGTTTGCCAATTCTTGGTATAAAGCTTTCTAAGCATTATAAAATGTCAAATTTATGATTAAGTAAAGGCCATTTGATTAATTGGTGAGGGGAAAGGACAAATCTGTTAATTCTTATTCTGTGGACTAAACCACAGTTAGCAGTGAAATGGACAGAGGAGAGATGATAAATGTTTGATAGTTGATAAGATGAATATACTTTGTCCCTGAGTTTCCACAAACTGAAAGATACAAAATGGAAGTTTTAGCAAAGATGATGTTTGATCCCTGAATGTCAGGGATACAGAGAGGAGAATAAGTATTAACAGAAAGACAAAGGGAAGGTGAATAAATGGATTTGTCTTGCTATTAATTGTCATATTTTGGGGAACATTCCAGACTTTAAGAAGCTTCATGAGGCTCGTTTTAAGGAAATGGAGTCCATTGATCAATATATTGAGAGAAAAAAGAAACATTTTGAAGAACACAATTCATTTAATGAACTGAAGGTATGCTGATAAAATTATGTGTTTTGGGTTTTTTCATTTGTTTTTTTTTTTAAAGATTTGTTTATTAGAGCAAGCATGAGCAGGAGGGGCAGAGGGAGAGGGAAAGAGAATCCCAAGCAGACTCTGAGCTGGGTGTGGAGTCCAACTCCGGGCCTGATCTCAAGACACTGATCACAACTTGACCAAAACCAAGAGTCAGATGCTCAAATGTGCCACCCAGGTGCCCCTAAAATTATGTTCTTACTGGGACTGAACTATTTGATTTTATGTTTTGTTTTGTTTTTTAAGATTTTATTTGAGGGATGCCTGGGTGGCTCAGTCGTTAAGCGTCTGCCTTTGGCTCAGGTCATGATCCCGGGGTCCTGGGATCGAGTCCCACATCGGGCTCCCTGCTCTGCGTGGAGCCTGCTTCTCCCTCTCCCACTCCCCCTGCTTGTGTTCCCTCTCTCGCTTTGTCTCTCTCTGTCAAATAAATAAAATCTTAAAAAAAAAAAAAAGATTTTATTTATTTGAGAGAGAAAATGAGATGGCACTAGCAGGGGGAGCGGTAAAGGGGGAAGTAGGCTCCCCGCTGAACACGGAGCCTGATGCGGGGCTCGATCCTAGGACCCCGGGATCATGACCTGAGCCGAAGGCAGATGTTTAACCAACTGAGCCACCCTGGTGCCCCGAATTATTTGATTTTAATGTCAATACCTTAGCTAATACAGCCAGCTTTCTATTCTGCCAGTGGAATGGATTTGAGTTTAATATATCTTTATTATCTGAAATTGCTTCCCCCACCATAAGAATTTTCAGAACCCTCAGAATAAAACCGGGAGTCCTCGCTATAAAGAACTAATTCCAAAATGCCAGTAAGTTGTTCTTTTCTCAGCCTTCACACATTGTGCTTATTACTTTTGTTGAGGCTAGACTCATTATGGGTGAAGCCATTTTCTTTCTCTCTCACCTAAAGGAAAAAGGAACGAGTTGCACTGGCCAACTTAGGGGCTACCTGCTAACTGAGGTCCTGGGGGCCCTTCAGTCCAGGTCCTGCCAGACTCAAGGTCCCTTCGAATAAGAAAAGGGGAGGAAATCATCCCCAAGGTTGAAATAGAGCACTGAGTTGACAACATACTGTTATTACCTTACTTGGTCTCTGGTGTTCAAGGGGTGCCACATAGAGTACTGGGGAATATTTATTTTAGAATTTCATAATACATTCCATGTGCTTATTTTTCAAAAAGACTTGGAGGCAGTCTTTGGTATTATAACACAAAACAGTATAAAGTTGGTTTGAAAGGGGCAGAATATGAGCACTGTTAGCAGGGACGGTATCTGCTGTGTCAGTTGAGTTTCACATTTTCTGATACAAATCCCAACACAGAAACACACTAGGTGACAAGTTCTAAATATATTTTTTTTAAAAAACATACACCATAAGCTTCTTAGCAAGAAGCTGAATCTAGAGTAGTAACATTCACTTGAACTCTTTATAAAACCACTGCTAACCTCATTGAAGACACCGTTTATCAACCAGCTGACAGTGACAAAGCCAAGCCGTGGCATTTGAAGGCTGCAGACTGGCCTGACAGCTCGGGTGGAGAATCAGAGAAGACACACTCAGTATGCCCATAATAATGCTTGCTTAAATATTAGCAAGGGCTAGGCATCACTCTGCTGACAGCTGAATACCTGGACAAGAGGCCCATGCTGATGATTTACAGGAAGTAGACCTCTAGTTTCTTTTTGTTTTCTTCTTTTTCCTTTTTTTTTTTTTTTTGCATGAAAATGAGCTAGGAGTAAATATGCCTGCAAGCAGGGCCACTCATTTTCCTTACCATGAAACTGAGTCTACTTAAATACGTGATTGAAAGTCAAGTTTTCTATACTACATAATACGGGTGAGTTAAAGGCAAAAATTAGGGCAGAACAAGTGCCTCAACCATAAACTTGAGTGTAGCTCTGAAGATGTGTTAAATAATGATTAGGTTATCTTATTTTTCCCAATACCCCACCTGAATGAATTTAGTTCTAAAATCACCCCCACTCCCCACTAAGGAATAGATCTATCAGATGGGTTATTTGGTATGATCTATTTGGAAATTGAAAAATAAAAAATTACAGTGACTTCACCATAGCTAATAGGAAGTTTTTCTTGACAGCTGACATGTTTTGGGATTGGTCATTGGACAGTGTTAGATCATAATAAATAAGCAGAGATCTTAGAATCATCTTGGCCACGACCTGTCTCTCCTTGACTTTCATTAGAACAGGGAGACCGATTTGATTTAGTTGCCAAATGGTCCTCTATAAGCATCAGAAACACAGCGCCCCAAGATGCCGGTTTATCTTGCCAACAGTGGGAATGATGAATTTTTTAAATCTTTATTAATATAATATGAAAAAATCCCAATTGAGTTGGCATTTCTTTGATCACTGTTTATGTGTTGTTATTGGCTGGGGTTTTTTGTGAATTTGCTTTTTCTTAATTTTTACTCATCTATTAGCCATTTATGTTAATGCTATATATTCTATATTATAAATGCTTTCCTTCAGTTTATCTTTTAACTATATTAGTGGTGTCTTTTGTCTTATGAAAGATTTTTTTCTTACTTTTATCCAGCTTTTCCTTTTAAGGGTCTGCGTGGTTTTTTTGGTTTTTTTGTCACACCCTGCCTGTTTCAAGATCATAAAAATAAGCTCTTATATTTATTTGTACTGCTTTTATTATTTTCACCTATATTTAATCCTTAACCCACTTTTTGTATATGATATGATTGAGCTCTTTGCTTTGTTAGGATTGAACAGATTTTTATTGCTAAAAGAGAGGAATTGTTTACATACATTGCTAACAAAACAAGTTAGTACGGCTTACCTGAAAAAAAGTTAGATGGATAAGAGCTAGTAGACTCATTTCTGCATTGTAAATAGTTCAGAACAAAGATGCAGAGTTGGTCCTGACACCAAGTGAACTGTGAGGAGACACAGCATGGAAAGTGGGAATCTTGGGGGAAAGACAGAAGGCAGCATAAAAAGTGTGATTAAATAGAACAGTGTGCTTAAATACATATAACCTGGGCTCCCACCTCATGGTATAGATGTGCATTTACTAACTATTTTAGTAAGTTTTAACTCTGTGTCACAGTAGAATCTCTTCTGCTTGTATGTTGAGAAGTTGATATAATTCTCGGAGTGCTTGTATTTCCTATGATATAATCAGAATTTTTCTGTCTTTTGGCTTAGCCTTGTCAATTTCAGTAATCCCACCACTGTTGTACCTTTAACAAAGCTGTGTTTCTTTTACTTACAAGAGCTTAAACCAGTGATAGGAAGACATTGTTATTCTTTGTGCCCTGACAATATCTAAAAAATGATAACCTAAGTGGACCCTCCCCAGCCATTTCAAAGGGAGGGTTTTCCTCCCTCCCTCTTGTTTTTTTTGTTTGTTTTTGTTTTTAAAGAAACTTTAAGAATCCATGGGGGGGGGTTGTAGGGGCAGGGGTGGAATTATTTGTAGATTCCATGTGCTAATTACATAATAGGTGGTTCTTTGAGTTTGTATTTAATAAATAGCTTATCACGGGACGCCTGGGTGGCTCAATCGGTTAAGCGGCTGCCTTCGGCCCAGGTCATGATTCCAGGGTCCTGGGATTGAGTCCCACATCAGGCTCCTTGCTCAGCAGGGAAACTGCTTCTCCATCTCTCTCCCTCTGCTTGTGTTCTGTCAAATAAATAAAATCTTTAAAAATAATAAATAAATAGCTTATCACGTTCTCAAAGATACTATATGTCCAAGAGAAGCTGTTGATCCTCCCTTTCTGGCCACAGGGGACTTTTAAGCCACATTCTTTTTTTTTTTTTTTTAAGATTTTTATTTATTTAGCAGCAGAGGGAGAGGGAGAAGCAGGCTCCTCACTGAGCAAGAAGCCAGATGCGGGACTCGATCCCATGACCCTGGGATCATGACCTGAGCCGAAGGCAGATGCTTAACGACTGAGCCACCCAGGCGCCCCTTAAGCCACATCCTTTAGTCAGAAAATACCTGGGTTCATGGCAAGCTGGGAAAGGCTCTCTGTAACACAGGACTCAGCACAACCAGAAGTTACTCCTAACTCGGTCACCATAGCAATACAGGTGCCAGGAACTGCCCTACCCACCTGGCAGGTAGGAAGAGGATGAGGCACTGAGAAGGAAAGATAACAGGGGGGGTTAAAAGTGGGGATGGAACAAGGGCATGAACGGGGCTGCTGTGGAGACAGTGCTAAGAAGCCCAGCTTGAACATGGTGCCGTGTC
The DNA here is from genome assembly GCF_002201575.2 of Neomonachus schauinslandi. Taxonomy (NCBI): domain Eukaryota; kingdom Metazoa; phylum Chordata; class Mammalia; order Carnivora; family Phocidae; genus Neomonachus; species Neomonachus schauinslandi. The sequence goes on from NC_058411.1 coordinate 82,296,588, forward strand.
TTTCTGTAGAAGCAGCCGGTCACCAAGGGAGCGGTGGTGACTCCAGTTCCTCTCCGGGGAAGGCTCCCCGTGGCTTGCACTCCCACCAGCCAGCGCCGCTCGCAGGGCCGGCCCCTGGGCGCTGCAGGCCGGAGCACCTTGTGTGGGAAGGGCTCCGCCAAGCGATCCATTCTCTCGGCTACTAAAATGAACGTCAGGTAAGAAGAGCTCCAAAATGTAATCAAGTACAAGGTCTCAAAGCTTTACTGCTTCCTGTACATTTCAGGCGGGCGACATCAAATATGTTTTAATGTTGATGAAAAAGAAGGCAGGGGCGCCTGGGTGGCTCAGTTGGTTAAGCGACTGCCTTCGGCTCAGGTCATGATCCCGGAGTCCCAGGATCGAGTCCCGCATCGGGCTCCCTGCTCGGCGGGGAGTCTGCTTCGTCCTCTGACCCTATCCCCTCTCATGTGTTCTCTCTCTCTCCTTCTCTCTCTCTCAAATAAATAAATAAAATCTTTAAAAAAAAAAAAAAAGGCAAAAGAGGATCAGAATGGAGAGAAAATAAATGGATGGTTTTTATAAGCTGTAATCTTTTTTCTTTAAATTTGCGTTGAGTTTTTTTTATCAAACTTCTCTAAGCTCACATTTGGTTCGTAAGTAAAGATAGAAGGTACATACGGATATTCATTTTATTAGTTTAATGTATGCCTATAAAGACATGTAAAGAGAAATTTTTCTATTGACTTAAATGTAAAGTTGAGCTAAATTCCTACAGAAAATATCTCGATGCAGTGAACTTAATTGACTCGTCCTAAAGTGTAACTTTTGTAACGCACTGGGTACAGTTATCCCAGGCCCCATTGACCCCTCTATTTTCTTTGCTTGTACTTCTCCTGACACAGGGTAGCCCCCAATTATAACTATCTCAGAGGTGAAGATCTTCAGGCTCCTTTAATATAGAAAAAAAAAATTTTTTTTTTTTAAAGATTTTATTTATTTGACAGAGAAAGACACAGCGAGAGAGGGAACACAAGCAGGGGGAGTGGGAGAAGGGAGAAGCAGGCTTCCCGCGGAGCAGGGAGCCTGATGCAGGGCTCGATCCCAGGATCCTGGGATCATGACCTCAGCCGAAGGCAGCCACTTAACTGACTGAGCCACCTAGGTGCCCCTTAAGATTTTATTTATTTATTTTTTTTTTTAAAAGATTTTATTTATTTGACAGAAGGAGAAACCGCAAGAGAGGGAACACAAGCAGGGAGCCCGATGCAGGGCTTGATCCCAGGACTAACCCTGGGGTCATGGCCTGAGCCGAAGGCAGACGCTTAATGACTGAGCCACCCAGGCACCACTAAGATTTTTTTAAGTAACCTCCACAGCCAGTGTGGGGCTTGAACCCACAACCCTGAGGTCAAGAGTCGCATGTTTACCAACTGAGCCAGCCAGGCACCCCTCTTCTCTTTTTAAAGGGCGTTTGCAGCATCTAATAGTGTTGGTGCCTGGTAACACTTCCCCAACACATGTAATTATCTGATGTAGTTTTTAGAGCTTAAAAACGCCCTTAAGTTTGGAACTCTATTTATTGAGTTAGCGTGGAGTCTGAGGTACCTCTCCATGGCAGTTCGGACTGTATGTAAGAGTACTGAGGAACACCATGGTTGGGGCGACTCCTCGCCCCACTGCAGTGTTCACAGCAGCCTGGACTTCACCTAACATGCAGTTGTCTTAACCGGGTTGTACGGTATTCCATAATAATTTTGGGTCCTGATACAGGATCCCTACCACATTTTAGTTTTAAGTCCAGAAGTTGTCTTCTGTTAACCCCATCACCACCACCATCATGTACATTTATGTCTGTCCTTCCCGAATTTCATTGAATCTAAGACACCATCAGTTGGAGACTCACCATTATTTTATGAACCACTAAGAAAAATCATTGCCAACTATAATGTGTTACTAATTATGAAACCTATCCCAATTTCAGACGTTAAAATGCATAAAAAATATGCATCATAATCAGTGGAATAAATTTATGGCAATTTGCTAGGAGAATGCGCTTATGTACCATTTAAATGAATGACCATCTACTAGGAAGACGTAAGATCCGTTCCCATATTTAGCATAGCAGTGTCCTGTTCCCTGATTGGCCATCACCAGGAGGAGAAAGAGGGGAGTGCTTAGAGTACCTCCTAAACTGTAATTTGAGCCCCAAAGGCATTTCCTTGGAGCTCTACCTTATTCTGCCATTGGCCAAGGCAAGGAAAGCAGAGAAGACAAAACCATATTTTACAAATGTAAAATGTTTATTCTGCAAAAAAGGTTCCTTCACATAACAAGTACATATCGAGCCCTTTCACTGCTTGGGGATGGGCAGGTGGTTTTGCTTGTATGCTTGATATAAGTTACTCTTCACACAAACACTCATGTTTGGTACTCCACTGTCCTGTTCAGGTTTTCAGCTGCTACCAAAGATAATGAGCATAAGCGTTCACTGACCAAGACTCCAGCCAGAAAGTCTCCACATGTGACCATCCCTGGGAATACCCCAGAAGGCCAGGCTGTGCTCGGGACAGACAAGTTAAAGACCACAAATGGAAATTCTGCTTCTGGTAAAACAAAGAAAAAACTCCGGTTCATCTTTAAGCCATCTAACCTCCTGAAATTATTAAGTGTATTTGTTTACTTAAAACCTCTCCATAACTATAAAAGCAAAAGCAAAAATTTCACCATAGCATAGTTTTCATTTTATATTGGTGAGGAAAATGCCAGAGACACAAACAAAAAACTGGTATCTGCCTGAGGACTCCATCTTACCTGTAAGGAGTCCTAAGATGGTGACCCTCCCTGAAGATCATTCAGTCCTTCTTGGACTCAGGGATTAGGAGGAGGATCACAGTATTCATTACAGCCTCTGATTGGTCCTCCAGGACTGTGAAACTAATAGGATCCCAGAGTTTGTGGGATAAATGCCACACTGTGGACTAGATTTAGGATCCCAGAGTTTGTGGGATAAAGGCCACACTATGGACTAGATTATGTAAGCCAGAATAAGCCATATGGATACTCTGCTACACATGGCCTACTTAATCATCACCTACAATCATTAGGTGGTTTTCAAAAGAATACTGCAGTAGCAGTACAAAGTTTAAAAAATATATATATAACAAGCAGATTGAGGCCTATATTAGAACTGAGTATGTCACAATTCTCCTGAGAGTCCTATCAAATACATGAGGCAAGAGCCTTGATCGCATAGAAAGGCTCACCAACTCCTGAGACTAGAGCAATCCAGCAGGGGCTTCAGAACAGTGTCGGTAATAATCTGCGTGGAGTCGATGAGGGTTTCTTCATACCTTAAAGACAGAAGAGTGAGGCTGACAGCTACATTTTAAGCGAGTCCAGATGTGGGAATAGTAATTTTATGTGATTCTTCCTCTAAATGAGCTGTCTCATTCCCAGCTTAGCCCTTAATCTTAACGCCACCAGCAAGCAAACATTCCATGTAACCTTCTAAATCTTCCTATAGTAAGGGAAGAAAGGAGCCTGGACAGAGGGCAGTGCCACAAATGGAGTGGACTTGCCTAAGATAGGACGGTGTTATTTTACAGAGAGCTGGGGTCACTGAGTAGACCACTTACCTCATAATGAGGAAGGACTCACAAATGTTCACAGATAACAACATGAGGCAGAAACTAAATGCTTACCATATTGTGAGCTTTCTCATGGTAATTCAGGGGTGTGCCCAGTTGGGATGGGATAGTTTTTTCCCCCAACTATCAGATATGAATCTTATGTAAAGGAAATCAAATTGTATGATTTTTTTTTCCTATGATTTGCTTCGTTCACTCAGTTTAATGTTTCAAGAATCACCCATATTGATAAATGAGCTATAAAATTTGTTCATTTTCACTGGTATGGATATACTTCAATTTATGTTTTACTGGTCATTGACTATGTGAGTATTTCCAGCTTTTGTTGTTTCAGTGGTCATGACCATTATTAACCACGTCTCCTGTACACGTGTGAGAGCTTCTCTAGAGCTCGGAGGGACTGGGGTGTAGCGGGGCTGCAGTTACTGGACAGGCTGAATTGTACCTATTGAAACTCTGCTCGGCATGGTGGACAGCCCGTGTTCCCCTCCCTGCCGGCACCAGATAGCCACACAATGGGATCACTTTCAAACAGGGGTTTTTGTGCTTTTCTCATTGAACCAAGTGGCCCTAGATTTTGGTTGCTTATTCATATATACACACGCAAGTGCTGATATTCGACAATAGCCTGAGTACAGCCTGTGATGGGAAAGAATTAATAAAATGTGTCCAATATATGGTGCCAACTGGCAAAAATTTGGCTTACTGAGTCCTGTCACTCTGGTATATTTATGGTACAAAAATTCATATTTTTAAATAAATGCTTTTATAAATAAAAACCAGAGCCACAAATCTTTTCATTTATATGTGATGAGGTTCCTTGCAGGCTTTATATCTGTATGACTGAAAATGTTACTACTAACATATTATTAAAGAGTAAATATCAGGGACATGGCCTGAACATTTACCCATCAATTATTTAAACAGGATTTTCAACTCCCAGGTGACTCTAGGAAATAACCTAATACTGAGACTTTGGGGAACTACTCACAAGGGAAGCAAGTCTCAGTGGTTAGCTTTCCTTAGTTATTCTTTTCTCCCTTTTCCTTTTTAAACCTTCATGTTTGAGACTGTCCATAGAGATCATATTTTTAAGACTGAGAAATGGTACTTCAATAAAAAACTGTATAGGCCTTTTTTTTTTTTTTTCCTAATTAAGCCCTGGGGTTTTGTTTCTTGGTTTCGTAGTTGTTACCCCATTCAAATTGACAACTCAGGCAGCACAGACTCCAGTCTCCAACAAGAAGCCAGTGTTTGATCTCAAAGCAAGTCTGTCTCGTCCCCTCAACTATGAGCCACACAAAGGTACGTGCAGATGTTCTGAGATACAAGATGTGCCAAAGACTTAGGATTAAATAGTTCTACATCTGAGGATGTGAAAAATTCTAGTGCCTCAATGGAAAGCCATACTTGGCCACCTAGAATTTCTTCCCCCTGGGTCCACATGACCCATTTAAAAGACTGTCCACTAAGCAAATACTAAATAATCAATTCACTTACATTTTTGTTAATCAAAGACATAACTTCTAATCAGTGTTACACCAAAGAAATAATAAAATTTCAGGCAAAATCAAGAAACTTGGAAATTGGTCTGTGGACAAATGAGTATTTTCTTTACTACTTTCAAAGGATCCCAGGCTGGAATCCACCTGTCCAACAACCTGGGACATTTACTGGCTATATAAATGCCCATATAAATTGGGCCTATATTAAAGTATCTGTATATCCATTTAAAATACCAACTCTAAAAACAAAAACAACCAATACTTCATGTGATCTTTCAGTAATTCTAGAATTGCTTTTTTTTTTTTTTTAAAGATTTGTCAGCACAAGCAGGGGCAGCGGCAGGTATATGGAGAAGCAAACTCCCCACTGAGCAGGGAGCCCGACGTGGGACTTAATCCCAGGACCCCGGGATCATGACCTGAACCTAAGGCAGATGCTTAAGGGACTGAGCCACCCAGGCGTCCCTAGAATTGCTTTAGAACAGTAAGAATTCCTGGGGTGCCTGGGTAGCTCAGTTGGTTAAGCATCCGACTCTTGATTTCAGTTCACGACATGATTTCAGGGTCATGAGACTGAGCCCGCACCAGGCTCTGTGCTCAGCGCAGAGTCTGCTTGAGATTCTTTCTCCCTCTCCCTCTGCAACTCCAGGACGTGTGTGCACACATGCTCTCTTTCTCTTAATAAATCTTAAAAAAACAAAACTTATTTTTAGAGGGAAAAAATACGATTTATATCATTTATATTTGTGGAATAGGAATTAAACTAATAGAAATATAGTGGCAAATGTCTATAAGTATAAATATTGATGTGCACACATGCTCTCTTTCTCAATAAATCTTTAAAAAAACTTATTTTTAGAGAAAAAATACGATTTATATCATTTATATTTGTGGAATAGGAATTAAACTAATAGAAATATGGTGGCAAATGTCTATAAAGTATAAATATTGATAGCAAGCAAACAGCCTCAGAGGAAGAGAATAAAATTGGGAATGTAAGTAGAAGAATCTTCTTAAATCTTTGTCTCCTAAACTAGGCAAGCTGAAACCATGGGGTCAATCTAAAGAAAATAATTCTCTGAAGGAGCATGTAAACAGAGTTAGCTTCCACAAGAAAACTTACAAACAACCTCCTCTCCAGACTAGGTGAGTACATAATTATCCAGTTCTATAGTAATTTTAATTTTGAAAGACTATAAAAGCAAAGCCTCTGAGGTAGAGAGGTTCAGTAATAGCGGTGTTTAAGGAAAGGGTAGTCGGGGAATCACATAAAACTTCCTGAAGATACATGTGCCTAGCCCCTCCCCCCCCCACCAGTGGTTTTTAATTCAGGAATTGGGAGGCGAGGCCCAAGCAGCTGCATGGTTTCCGAAGCTCCACAGGTGATACAGAAGAGTACCATGTTCTCACAGGACCTACCAGCCCAAACAGTGTACCTGGATATCCCTCCAGACGCCAATCCAAGGGCCCAAGTGTAAATTCTTCAGCCCCAGGGAAACCAGGCTTATTAGGCTTCAAGGACCTACCCAGAAGAAATCCCCAGATGATCCTTACAGGCTTCCTTCTGTGTGAAAACCAAAGCCAGAGCTTGCTGTGGGCTATAGCTAGTCCTGGTTGAGTTGATTCCCTGCATGAAACCATCCTGATACAGGATTACCCATCATGTGACTTGCCTATATCCAGCTGCCACCAAGACATTTACTAACTATATTTGCTATTAAGATTGTTAACATAGGGGCGCTTGGCTGGCTCAGAAGAGCATGGGACTCTTGATCTTGGGGTTATGAGTTTGAGCCCCACATTGGGTGTAGAGATTACTTAAAATCTTTAAAAGAAAAAAAAAAATCATTTATTTGACAGAGACACAGCAAGACAGAGGGAACACAAGCAGGGGGAGTAGGAGAGGGAGAAGCAGGCTTCCCGCGGAGCAGGGAGCCTGATGCGCGGGGCTCAATCCCAGGACCCTGGGATCATGACCTGACCCGAAGGCAGACTGAGCCTTCAACTGCGCCACTCAGGCGCCCCCCCTCCTTTTTTTTTTTTTTTTAACATAAACCTAGCCTTCCCCCACCCCTCCTACCAATCCCCGATCCCTTCCAGAAACATACAGTGGCTTAGGTCAGCAGACCCTAGTTCTAGCACTTCACCAGACTATAGGATTTTTGAGCTTGACATCTGATTTCCAAAGGTAGAGATTTCTCATTTAAAACAAATTAAGGAAGGCACTTGGGTGGCTCAGCTGTTAGGCGTCTGCTTTCGGCTCAGGTCATGATCCCAGGGTCCTGGGATCGAGCCCCGCATTGGACTCCCTGCTCCACGGGGAGTCTGCTTCTCCCTCTCCCCCTGCTTGTGTTCCTTCTCTTGCTGTGTCTCTGTCAAATAAATAATAAAACCTTTTAAAAATATATATATATAAACAAATTAAGGTACCGAGGTGCCTTTTGTTCCAGTTCCATGCTTAATTTTAGAATGCTACATTAACATTAAAAGGAAAATACCACTTTCTAGCCCTTTAACACAAGTGACTTAGAGATGTGGCTTCCATAGACAGCCCGCTAGCTAGAGCACAGTGTCCTATAAGAGTGTGTTTTGTACAAGTATACTGGATTTCGGTTTAAGCTTGGACATTAGTCTGACAGGTACTTAAAGTGGACTTTTGTGGAGCTTCACTAGACCCTAATGTGTACCTGTCCCCCTCTTCAGGGAGGAACAACGGAAACAACATGAGCAAAGACGGAAGGAGAAGAAAGCAAAGGTTTTAGGAGCTCGAAGAGGCCTCATTATGGCTGAAGATTAATATTTTAACATCCTGTAAACTATTTTATTCTGAACCCTTTCTTTATTGTAAATATTCTTCTACTGTCTTTCCCACTTTAGTCAAAAGACTTTTTTCTGCTCTTTGTGTTCACTATCTACGTAGTGTTGGTGGTTCTCTTCACATACTACATCCCTGGAAAGTTGTTATTGACCTTAAAGCTCACAAATTCTTTGAAATGGTTTTTATCTAAGTCTCTGTACAATTCAGTTTTCTAATGAGACTGATCCTATAGATTCTTGACCTAGATTTTTAATGTCAAGTTCCCTCTGCTGACAGAACTGGAATCTTCTTCCAGACAGAAGCATTAACCTGATGGTAGATAGTTCTACCACAACCTTTAGTAGAACCTAAACCACTAACAAGCTGAGAAAGCCACCTCATCCTCCTCCAGAAGATCGAGTCATCTTAATGAAACAGGGAACCAAATGGGTTGGTAATGGCATAAATATTCTACCTATGTGAAGTGTTGTTACCTATGCACATTTGTTCCAATCACTTGATGGAACTGCCCTCTGTCACTCAATATATTCTTAAAAACTCTATAGCTCATTCTAGCCTTAAAAATATACAGGGTCATACTGAAATCTGAGGATTGCTGCTTCAAGGATTAATATGGTCTGTCAGAGTTACATCTTACTTTATGGAAAAGACTAGAGTTGCTTAGCCTCCTAGCCATGTTTATTGCACCTCAGTGGAGCTTCAGAGCTTTGTACTGTTTAAGATTTTCATAAATGTTCTCTCATGGTGGTAGATTCTTTGTAAATAAATTCATGATTGAGTTGACCAGCTAAGATTAAGAAGTTTACTTATACTCTGTTCATCCTGTCCTGACCACCTCTTCTCACCCTAAGAAATGACCATGTTTTCCTCTTGTATTTTTCACAGCACATGTCCAACTCTGTTATACTTACTGTTAAACATACACGAGCCCACAGAACATTGGCATACTCCCGGGTGCTGAATAAACTCAGATTGTGCTATTGAGAAGCAGAGATCACATCAATTAAACCACCATCAAATAAACTGCAGCTAGGAAGGTAAAATGATCTAATCATTTTGGAAAATAGGTTGATGGCTTCTCAAATATGTCTACCACATTACCCAACAATGGCATGGGTCACATTGACGCACATGACCTTCTACTCCTAGGTATATACCCAAGAGAAAGAGAAGCACATGTCCACACAAGAACTTCTAGGCAGATATTTACAGGAATATTATTCATTGTAGCCAAAAAGTAGAGAACATCCAGCTGTCCATTAATAAAAAATGATGCACTAAAAAGGAATAAAGTATTAATAAAATGTTACAAGATGGATGAATCTCACAGATATTATGCTAAGTGAAAAGAACCAGACATAAAAGGTCACATATGATTCTCTTTGTACAACATATCCAGATAAGCTAAAACTATGGAGAAAGTAGAGCAGTAGATACCTGGGGTGGGGGTGTTAAGGTTACTTCTAGGACAGATAGAAATTTTCTAAAATTAGCTTGTGGTAAAGCTGACAAGTCTGTGAATATATTAAAAATCACTGAATTGCAAAGCAATCTTTAGCAATCTCCTTTCCTTAAATGATGGATTAGAAAACACAAGAAACTTACAAGGAATAGAGTAGGAGAAAGACATCAACAGTCATCTTGAGGACTCCTTGCTTTGGCAATGCCTATGTGTGTAGGGGAATTGTTCCTAATGAATCATTTTAACCCAATCCAGTTAAGTTCTTTACATGATACCTCCGCATCAGGACTTGTATTAAGTTACAGCTTAGAGCCTAGGTTCATGCTATGCCTCCCTCTGTGGCCCCTCTTGACAATAGCATTTAGATTTGTCCCAGGGAATACATACCAGCCATTGGTTGGAAGCCATGAAAGAAGTACTTTATTTTGTCTCTGTCATCATGGATAATACTACTCTTAGTTTGGTAGTACAAAATTACCATCTCTATTTAAAAAGTCTTGGGTTAAGCTCTGGAGAATTTTCGTAGGCGAATTCTTCTGTGTGGGCTGGATCCGTAAACACTCCAATAAAATCTATTTCTAGGAAGAATGGACCATCCACTTTATCAGCCAGAGTGAATCCAATAGAAGAGATCTACATTTAAAATAAAACTGATCAAAATCGCATATATGGATATTGTTCCTGGAGTTTTCAAGTTCCATGAGGTGATTCATATAACTGGGTCTTTACACTATCAGCCCTGAGCAAGTATGCTATAGTTCTCCTATGCTATATAGCAAATCATAAGAGGAAGTGCAGGGATGATTTTTTTCTACTTTCTCTTCCTCTCTTTAAAGTAGTGCCACTTGGGGCGCCTGGGTGGCTCAGGTCATGATCCCAGGGTCCTGGGATCAAGCCCCACATCGGGCTCCCTGCTCCGCGGGAAGCCTGCTTCTCCCTCTGCCACTCCCCCTGCTTGTGTTCCCTCTCTCGCTGTCTCTCACTGTCAAATAAATAAAACCTTAAAAAAAAATAGTGCCACTTAAGACTGGTTAGGACAGCATGGATGTCTAATGGAGGTTCCTTGAAGCCCTCCTGAACTGGAATACTGTTCTCTTATTTTAGAGCTAAAATAAAATGTAGGCAGGCTGAAAAGACCATAGTGACAGCTCTCCCAGCGGGGGGGGTTTGGCTCACAGAAGAGGTCTGAGTCAACCTCTGCGTGGAATAACAGGGGAGGCCTTGATAAGAATTTTCATCTTTCATTTGCCAACCCTCAAAAATGGACTGAAATCATCCTCACAGGAGTTTTGTTTTACTAAAGTTAACAGTTCTGAGTCAAAGTACAGGAAAATGTTACCTTGTCAAGCAGAAGCTGGTACTGGGCATCCCGGATTCTTCCTTGATTAGAGAAGAAAAATTTGGAGAAAGGAATCTGAAAAGAGAAACCATTTACTTCAGAGCTAAAATATAAGCAGCTGAGGCATTTGTATGGAATTGCAATGATAATAGTTTAATTCTAACAATTGTAATATATGCAGTTATGACAAGTGGCTAGGCATTTGGATCATAGATATATTTTTTAAAAAATAAGTATTAGAAGAAAACAGATGAAAACCTTTCTAAGCCAGAAATCCCAAAGGAAAAACAAGAGTACAATTTAACTTCTGACAGCAAAGACAAAGGATAAATTAGGAAAAAAATATTTGTAATATTTATGGACAGAAACTAGTATCCACAAAGCTTTCACAGGTAACTAAGATTTAACAACCAATGGAAACATGGGGAAGGGGAGAAATGAGCACACTTGTATACTACTGGTAGGTGTGTAGATTGATACAACTCTTAGAGGATGACCCGCAACTGGGAGGCAGGAGTCCACCATGGCCACAAGATTTCCACCTTCTGTGTCCACACACCTTCCAGGTATCCACCCTAACCTCTGCCGCTGAGAAGGGACTCTGCAAATGGAAGGTCCCAAAGCACCTGACCTTAATATAGGGAAGATTATCCTCTGTAGGCCCAACTTAATCACTTGGGCCCATAGGTTGACTGGCAAAAGAGGTTAAAGCATCTCCTTGGGGGCAGATTATCCACTGCTGGCTCTGAAGACAGAAGAAGTGAAATGGCAAAGACTGCAGGCAGCTTCTAGGAGCTGAGAGGGGCGCTCAGCTGACAACCAGTACAGAAACCAGGATGTTAGTCCTACAATCATAGGAATTGAATCTGGCCAATAACTACAACGAACTTGTAAGTGGATCCTTCCCCAGAGCCTCTAGAAAGGAATACAGCCCAGGTGACACCTTGATTTCAGACTTCTAAGGCCCTGAGCATTGGACCCAGGTATACTGAGCCCCAACTCATGACCTATTGAACTTTTGAACTATGAGCTAATGAACATGGGCCGTTTGAAGCCACTAACTTTATGGTAATGTTTTATGTAGAAAACTAATGGCAATATTTAGCAGATTATGAAATGCCATAACTTTGACCTACCAATTTCACTTATATGTTATTTCACTTATATGTTATAATCTCTGACAAATACATAAAGATGTAGCTTTTTCGGGCGCCTGGGTGGCTCAGTTGGTTAAGCGACTGCCTTCGGCTCAGGTCATGATCCTGGAGTCCCTGGATCGAGTCCCGCATCGGGCTCCCTGCTCGGCGGGGAGTCTGCTTCTCCCTCTGACCCTCCTCCCTCTCATGCTCTCTGTCTCTCATTCTCTCTCTCGCAAATAAATAAAATCTTAAAAAAAAAAAAAAAAAGATGTAGCTTTTTCTAAAAAAAAAAAAAAAAAAGGAAAAATAGGAGTATGGTTAAATTATGGTGCATGCATACAACTGAATACTACGCAGCTATTTTCTTAATGCAGACCTACACAGGATACAATGGGAAGGAAGACCTCTACAATATATTAGTGAAGAGGATCTAGACAAGAATCCACAGTATAAACACAAATTTTAAAAACCCCTCAAAAAAAAAACTAATAAACTTTTGGCAATTGGGAACAACCCAGTATCTATTATTAGAGGAATCAACTATAGGATTTCCATATAATAACAAAAAAATAGAGAATAACTCCACATAGTGATATGGAAGCTATCTAGGATTTCAATTTTATTTTATTTTATATATTTTTAGAGGGGTGGGGGGCAGAGGGATAGAATCCTATGAAGGCTCCATGCCCAGCACAGAGTCTAATGCTGGACTCAATCTCATGACCCTGATATCACGACCTGAGCCAAAATCAAGAGTCGGGCGCTTAACTATTGAGCCACATAGGCACCCCTAGGATTTAAATTTTAAAAATAAGCACAGAAGATGCATAAAGTATGCTATTTTTATTTTTGAGTAAAAAAAATGGGAGAAAATAAGAGTATGTACTTACATTTGCTCATCTGTACATAATGAAACTGCCAAGCTACAAAAGAAAATACTGAAAGTGGCTACTAGAGGGTGGGCAGGAAAAGGGTGGACAGGGACATGAGTGGGAGTGAGACTTCTCACTGTACATCATTTTAGATTTTGATTTTTGAACCATAAAATAAAAATGTTTAAAAAAAAGTTGTGGGGCTCCTGGATGGCTCGGTTGAGTGTCTGCCTTCGGCTTGGGTCATGATCCCAGGGTCCTGGGATCGAGCCCCGCGTCAGGCTCCCTGCTCAGCAGGGAGCCTGCTTCTCCCTCTCTCTCTGCCTGCCGCTCTTGTGTTCTCTTTCTCTGTCAAATAAATAAATAAAATCTTTAAAAAAAAAAAAAAATTGTGCTGTTCAGATTATTTATCACCAAAAGCACTTGACATAAAAACAAACTCGATTCAAAACTCAGATTCCAACCCACCACTATACAAGATCACACTGCTTCCACAGCAGATTAAAATACAGTCATATCCAGGGTCACCTGGGTGGCTCAGTCAGTTAAGCGTTGGACTCTTGGTTTCTGCTCAGGTCATGATCTCAGGGTGGTACGCTGCGTGGAGCCCTGCATCAGGCTCCCTGCTCAGCATGGAGTCTGTTTGAGATTCTCTCTCCCTCTACACTCCCACTCATGCTCACTCACTCTAAAATAAATAAATAAATCATAAATACATACATATATACGGTCACATCCTATTTTACCTACTCTCTGCATTCCTGTCAAACAAACCTGGAGGGGACCCCCCGCAATCAGTTTCTCATTTTGCATCCTAGTTTGGCACTTCATCTACCTCATTATTCAAAACATATTTTGGAGGGGCCTCTGGGTGGCTCAGATGGTTAGGCGTCTGCCTTCGGCTCGGGTCGTGATCCCAGGATCCTGGGGTCGAGCCCCACGTCGGGCTCCCTGCTCAGCAGGAGGCCTGCTTCTCCCTCTCCCTCTGCCTCTGCCTGCTGCTTCCCCTGCTTATACACACTCTCTGTCAAAAATAAATAAAATCTTTAAAAAAAAGAAAACAAAACATATTTTGGAAATGGAATCAAGGCTACCTACTTGTCATGTGTCACATACTGCACCATCCCCTCAAACTAATCTCTTCTTTTTGACACATGATTCTCTAAGACCGCTGTCTACCCCAAGGTAGTTACCTGGATTTTTTTAAGCTGGATAAAAAGAGCTAAGAAGGAACATTAAATCTTGTATAAAAGAAAAGGAAGCACAATTGCTCTTTCTCTACAAGTGACGTAAACTATGTAATTTTCCCATCATTTTTCTGTTTTCTCTCTATAATCAGAGTAAATATTTGAGCATCTCACTTCTATTTACTACAGGAGAATTATTCATGAACAAGTAAACAGCGATTAGTAACTCTTAATTAAAAACCTCTTGGGCGCCTGGGTGGCTCAGTCGGTTAAGAGTCTGCCTTGGGGGCGCCTGGGTGGCTCAGTTGGTTAAGCGACTGCCTTCGGCGCAGGTCATGATCCTGGAGTCCCGGGATCGAGTCCCGCATCTGGCTCCCTGCTCGGTAGGGAGTCTGCTTCTCCCTCTGACCCTCCCCCCTCTCATGCTCTCTGTCTCTCACTCTCTCTCTCTCAAATAAATAAATAAAATCTTTAAAAAAAAAAAAAAAAAAGAGTCTGCCTTGGCTCAGGTCATGATCTCAGAGTCCTGGGATCGAGCCCAGCATTGGGCTCCCCACTCAGTGGGGAGTCTGCTTCTCCCTCTCCCTCTGCCCCTCCCCCCTGCTCATGTATGCGCTCTCAAATAAATAAATAAAATCTTAAAAATAAAACCTCTTGTGACCACACTTAATGGTGGTGAGCACTGAGTAACGTATATAAATGTTTAATCACTATGTTGTACACCTGACACTAATATAACACTGTACCTCAATAATACTTCAATTAAAGAAAAAATCTCTTCCCCAACACTTTTCCTCAATAATTTAAAGAGAGCTGTTGCAAACAACTATTTTTTCCAGACAAAGATTAGGACTGTACGTATTTTCAGGGAAGAAAGTAATTGTTAACAATGAAATGGTAATACTACAGAATAATTTGGCAATGTGCAAAGGCCTTAAAAATATATCATTTATTCTAGGAATGTTCTTTCTAGGAATATATCCTAAGAAAATAAGGATATTTACTTCAGAGTTTGGTACAACAGTGAAAAATTCTGAAAACAATTTAAATGTACAATAATAGAGAATGAACTAGGTAAATTCTCATCTACTTATACAGTAAAATATGCAGAAATTAAAAATGATGTAAAAATATATTTCAGCAGAAAGTTATATATAAAATTCAGTAAACAATATATGTTATAAAATAGCACTGACACAATACCATTTTTGTTAAGAAATTTTTTAAAAAGTATAAACAAAAATCTAAAGGTACACATGAGAAGTAGTTTGCCTCTGGGTAGTGGCACTACATTTTTTTTCCTTTTTGCTGTTTTCCAAATTTTCTATATGAAATCCTTGTTTTCATAATTCAGTATATATATTATTTGTATACAAGAGTTACATGAATTTTTTTTTTTTAAAGATTTTATTTATTTATTTGAGAGAGAGAAACAGCATGAGAGGAGAGAGGGTCAGAGGGAGAAGCAGGCTCCCCGCTGAGCTTGGAGCCCGATGTGGGACTCGATCCCAGGACTCCGGGACCATGACCTGAGCTGAAGGCAGTCGCTTAACCAACTGAGCCACCCAGGCGCCCATGAATAATATTTTTTTATGTTTCTTTATTAGTGCACAAATACGTATCAAGTGCCTATTATATGTTAGGCACTGTTCCAGGTGCAGGGCAAATAGCCATGAATAATACAGACAAGGTCCTTGCTCTCAGAATTTACGTTCCAGGGCAGAAGAGTAGAAAGTGACAATAAACAAAGAGACAAGTGAATGAACAAAGTAATTTTACCTAGTAATTAGTTCTATGAAAAAATTAAACAGAGGGGCACATGGGTAGCTCAGTTGGTTAGGTGTCTGACTCTTGATTTCAGCTCAGGTCAGGATCTGAGGATTGTAGATCAAGACCCATTTCAGGCTCTGAGCTCAGCAGGGAGTCTGCTAGAGAGATTCTCTCTCTCTCTCTCTCTCTCTGCCCCTCCCCACTCCTCTCTCAAATAAATCTTAAAAGCAAACCAAAAAAAAAAACAAAAACAGGGTAGTGTTACTCAAAGTGACTGGGTTAGAGGGTGAAACTGTAGCTGCAGGTCAGGCATCTCGGAGGTGAATTTTGAGCTGAGAGGTGAATGACAGGAAAGAGGAAGGTGAAGATATGGGGGAAGAGCATATCAGCAGAAGTACAAAGGCTCTGAGATGGAGGTGAGCTTGTTGGGTCTGACACACAGAAAAGGGGCTAGTATGGAGGAGGGAGGTAGGCGGGAGACTGAGGATAAAGACAGGGGTCCAATACTGTAGGCCCAGTAGGCCATGTTAAGGAGTCTGGGCTTTATTCTAAATGTAAGGGGAAGCCACTGGAGGGTTTTAAGCATGTGAGTGATGTAATGTGCATTATGCCTTAGATCACTCTGGCTGCTGTGTGGAGAGTGGATTTTAGGAGGCAAGAGAACAAAGGACATCAATAAAGAAGCTGCTGTGGTAATCTAAGGGCCTGGACTGGGGTGACAGTGGGAGAGATGGCCAGAAATGGTCAGACTCTGGGTGTATTTCAGAAGAATAGGTGACAAGATTTGCTAACACTGTATGTGGGATGAGGGAGAAAGGAATCCACAATGACCCTTAGGTTTAAGTCTAAGCAGAATGAGGACTTTCTTTTGAGTTTATGGATTAAAAACCTTTCAGTAGGTGTAAAAAAAGACTAGGCAGTTGAAATTCATTCCCTGAATTTCTACTTATTTTCCTCCAAGTTAACATTTTTTAACTTCTCAGAGCTTCTTCTGACAAAGTACTTTATTACCAAGGAATAAAAATTTCATGATTGTGAAATATGAAGCATTTATTGTTCTTAAGGGAGCCTTTTTAGTAGAGTTGCCTGGAAGAGGGGATATGGCAGAAACTTAAGCATCTACTTGAGCCCAGAGCAGAGATGTACCCATGACTTAGCATGGAACTGGCCACATCTTTATAAAAAACATTTACTGATGTATATAAACTAACATTTATGTTAATGAAAGAAAAAATCAATTATATAAATCTCACCCCTAGGTCATCTTCCTTCTTTCCCTTTCCACACCTTCCAAGAGGGATTAATAAGGAAAACAAGTGAAACAAACAAACTACAGTGTAACCATGATCTCAAGACTTCATTTTCAAACACAGTAAAGACTTGTGCGGTTACCTTGACCTCCTGCCAATAGGGCCCCCCACGGGTGAACATGAAGTAACTGTACATCTGATTCTTCCTCTGGATTATATCCGTGTCCTCTCGGATATTCACCATCCAAGGCCGACCATCTCCACGTACACGGAGATACAGAGTGTTGAACTGGGACCAATCATAAGCCCTCTTTCTCTCAAAAGGGCCCTATGGTACAGAAACGAAAATTAATTTCATCTCATTTTCCACTATTAGCAAAATGTGAGTCATCATCTTTTGCAGCATCAAAAGGATCCACTAGGCATTTTTCTGTCTTTTTGGCTTTCCACCACCATAAGGAGGCAGATAAATCTGGTGATTCTTATTTTAGTACAAAATACTGACAGAGGGGGCGCCTGAGTGGCTCAGTCAGTTAAGCGTCTGCCTTGGGCTCAGGTCGTGATCCCAGAGTCCTGGGATCGAGTCTCACATCAGGCTCCCTGCTCAGCGGGAAGCCTGCTTCTCCCTCTCCCACTACCCCTGCTTGTGTTCCCTGTCTCGCAGTCTCTCTCTCTGTCAAATAAATAAATAAAATCTTAAAAAATATATACACTGACACAGTTTTATGTTTCTAAGGTAATATCCCAGACATGATTGGCCCAGGACAGTGTTGACATGTGGTAGGCACTCACTTGTATCAATGAATGGAAACAAATTACTGTATGTACCTTTTTCCCCCCCAGTCCTATGGAGCAATGGATTCTGAGTGGGCATGACAACTGCCTTCCCATAAATCAGAAAACTATGAAAGAGCTCAAGTTTTAAAACTGCTGTTTTATAACAATAGCTAACATCCACTGAAAACTTATCTTAAGCACTGTGCAGGCATAATTTCATCCTCACAGCCCTGTGAGATAGGTACTATCGTATCATTGTGCTCCATCTTACAGATGAAGAAAATGAGCACTCAACTAGGAAGTGGTAGATCCAGTGCCATTTAACTCCAAAATCTGTATTCTTAACTAACTAAAAACTGTCTCAGGGAAAGTGGAATTTAGTGTTAATTAACAAAGGTGTTTATTTATACCAGTCTCAAAGATAATCTGATTTCAAGAATAGCAGTGCTCACATATGAACTATTATTTACTAGCTGTATAATTTTTTTTCCAAAGATTTAATTTGTTTTTTAATGTTTTTTTATTTATTTATTCATGAAAGTTAGAGAGAGAGAGAGGCAGAGGCAGAGGGAGAAGCAGGCTCCCCGCCTAGCAGGGAGTCCGATGCGGGACTCGATCCCAGGACCCTGGGATCATGACCTGAGCCAAAGGCAGACACTTAACTGTCTGAGCCACCCAGGCGCCCGCAAAGATTTAATTTTTTTATTTTAAAGAGAAAGAGTGGGATACCTGGGTGGCTCAGTCAGTTAGGCAGGTCATGATCCCAGTGTCCTGGGATCGAGTCCAGCATTGGGCTCCTTGCGCAGCAGGGAGCCTGCTTCTCCCTCTGCCCCTGCCTGCCACTCCCCCTGCTTGTGTGTGCATGCTCTGACAAATAAATAAAATCTTAAAAAATAAATAAATAGAGTGTATGCACACACCAGGAACAGGAGTGGGGGGTGAGGAAGAAGAGCAGAGGGGGAGGGAGAAGGACAAGCAGACTCCACATGAGCTCGGAGGCCCACGCGGGGCTCAACCTCAGATCACGATCTGAGCCAAAACCAAGAGTCCGTCGCTTTACCAACTGAGCCACCCAGGTGCCCCAACTAGCTGTACAACCTTAGACAAGTTACTAATCTCCCAAAGCCTCAGTTTCCTCATCTGTAAAATGAGAATGACCACACCTTAGAGTTTTTTATATATACACACACACACACACACACACACATATATATATAAAGTAGCACAAGGACTGGCAAGGCACACTTAATAAATTTTATAACCTATTTTCAATACCCCACAGTGTGTATCTAGCTGTAGAATTATTTTCTACTGCAGAATGACCAAATCCATTCTGTGGATTTCAGGCACTGAAAAAAAAAATCTTTGTAAGCATAGGTCTCTCCAAGAACACATACCTTTCTTTCTCATCATTATCTGGAGAGAGGGAGCCTAAGACTATTCCTAACATTTGCCTTTCTCCTTAGAGCACAATATCCAAGCAAACATCCAGAGGCTGTGGCCAAGGCCAAGGCATGGGGGCCTGTCCAGGCAGCCCTGGAACAACAGCTGGTCAGCAAATTTGCAAAAAGCCATAGGTTGGCGGTAAGACAAAGAGGCAACCAAAGTGACTGTGGAAATCAGTGTTCTGATTGGAAACTCTAAGGCTAAAGACAAAAGAAACTATATACCGACACTGTATTCTGGCTGGTAAACTCGTTTCTCACAGGGTTACAGGTTAAAAGTTCTGAAACTGCTTTGTATGTACACTGGAGTCAAATTAATAGGTAAGCTGATGGTAAATGATGGGAGTCAGGTTTCTCACTATTACAGAGGGAAATTATAGATAAGCAAGAGGGAGAGGCCCAGAATGAACCACATGGCACTGGATTAGAGTCAGAGCGCAGCATGAACTCATATTTAGTTTACTACAGATATAGAAATAATTGCAGACGTGTTTCCACTGGGTTGGTACACATCCCTGTATTTCCTGCTGTGTCCACTGAGAGGTCCTGGAAGTAATGTCTACCCAGTAGCAACAAGCATACCCAGCGCCCAAATCTCCAAAAAAGGGAACCAGGGCTCCTTCAAGAAATGGCTAATTCTAGGGTTGGGACAGAGAAAATACAAGATGTGCTTAGAGCATCTTGTAGTGTAAGAAAGTGCTAAAAAACAAAAAAAATGGAGGCATGGCAAAGGGACAAAAGCCAACCTGAAAGACCTGCCAATGGCCAAAGCTAGAACAATTTGAGCAACAAAATAAATAACATAGTATTGGATTATAACCGGAAGTGCGAGTCCATACAAAATGACTGCCTAAAATAAATGTGGGACAGGAAACAAATCTTCCTCTCTGAAGAATCCCAAATAATTTATGTAAATACCACCCCTTTCAGGAGATACAACTTAATCCCATGCCCTATCCCGTGCCTTGAATGTAGGATGCACTTACCAACTTGCTTCCAAAGAACAGAGTATGGAAAGAAAGAAAAAAAAAAAGTAACTTAATGGAGTACCCTGGCAAACACTATCTTAGCTAGGTAATCACGGTGAACACATCAGTGTTAAGTTGGGTTGCTACCATGTACCCCTGGTATGAGGGATGGGAAGGGTACTTCAACTCTGTGGTATTCTTCCTAAAAACCCAGAAACCCAGTCTTACCAGGAGAAAAAACATCAGAAAATCCCAAATTGAGGGTCATTCCACAAAATACCTGACCAGGATTTCTCAAATCCTCATGAAAAATAAGACTAGAAAACTATCACAGACCAGAGGAGACTAAGGAGCCTAAGGAAACATGACAACTGGATGTAATGTGGTGTCCCAGATGGGATCCTGGAACAAAAAAAGGACAGTGGAAAAACTAGTCAAATCCAAAGAGTGTCTGGAATTAGTTAATAGTACCAATGTCAGATTCTTAGTTGTGACAAATGTACTACAGCAACATAAGATGGCAACAGTTGGAGAAGATGGGTGAGGGGCATATGGAACTTTCTGTACTATCTGTACAATTCTTCTGTAAAACTGAAACTATTCTAAAATAGAAAGTTTGGGGGCGGGGAGCCTGGGTGGCTCAGTCAGTTAAGCGACTGCCTTCGGCTTGGGTCATGATCTCAGGGTCCTGGGATCAAGCCCCGCATCGGGCTCCCTGCTCCGTGGGAAGCCTGCTTCTCCCTCTCCCACTCTCCCTGCTTGTGTTCCCTCTCTTGCTGTCTCTGTCAAATAAATACATAAAATCTTTAAAAAAAAAAAGAAAGAAAGAAAGTTTAGGGGCGTCTGCCTTTGGCTCAGGTCATGATCCCAGGGTCCTGGGATCGAGTCCCACATCGGGCTCCTTGCTCGGCAGGGAGCCCACTTCTCCTTCTGCTTGTGCTCTCTTCTCTCTCTCTCTCTCCCCCTCTCTGAGAAATAAATAAAAATCTTAAAAAAAAAAAAAAAAAGCCACAGGCTAACCCTACATCTTCTCTAAGGAACCCTGGCCATCACAGGGTCTGTGCTCTATTAGAGAAGATGCAAATCTGGGGCGCCTGGGTGGCTCAGTCGTTAAGCGTCTGCCTTCGGCTCAGGTCGTGATCCCAGGGTCCTGAGATCGAGCCCCACATCGGGCTCTCTGCTCAGCGAAGAGCCTGCTTCTCCCTCTCCCACTCCCCCTGCTTGTGTCCCCTCTCTCGCTGTCTCTGTCAAAAAATAAATTAAAAATCTTAAAAAAAAAGAGAGAGAGAAGATGCAAATCTCCCCAAATCATTGTTCAAATGTCTGACTTCTCAGGGCTCCTCAAACATAAGAATGGCCCCACCCTGGCCCAGAGTGATGCCCAGAAACAAGTACCCCCTGGTCAGGAACCACTTCCCCCTTATGCTTCTGCTTTACACCTGTGCCCAGTCATTACTTAACCCCATGCCCAGACAGCCTGCCAGGTGTGTTCATTTACAGAAACAAAGCCATGTGCTCTGGTTCGTGCTACAGTGGAATTCACCGCAGGTCACTAGAAAACAGAGGCTCTGGGGCTTCACTCACCCTTGGACTCCTGGCTACCATTGCACAGTACCCACTGCGGCCACTTTCCCCATCCTTAGGCGCCTCAGAGCTCAGGGTTCCATACAGCAGTGCACTCTGATTATTCTTGCCCATTTTCAGGAACACTTCACTTCTGCCTCCAATAGTCTTATCAGAAGTCACTATCCACTTATCCAAATCTTCTTTTCCACGGAACTGCCAGACAACCTTGGCTTGTTCCAGCAAGACCTCATGCAGAGGGCGGCCTTCAGGGCCTATCCAATGATTCACAAGATCATCCTTCAAACGCCTAAAATGGTCCTTTATTTCATCTTTAATTGCTTTATCAAAACTAACTTCAGGCTTCTCCTCAGGAGAGGTTATATCCAAAGCAACTTCTCTCTGGTGATGTCCTTGCAAATCCCCTTCCGAATTCCTCTGAGAGGAGGTTTTGTTAGGAGCAGCCACGGGTTTCTGAAGACTACTAGAACAATAGTCTGCAAAACGAGTACCCAAAAATGGACATGAGGCACTTGGCTTGGGACAATGTCCGAAAATATAAGCGCCATTCAGAAATCTGTGAACCAAAGCCATGGTAAGATAAAGTCCAAATGTAAATTTCTCCCTGGGCTACGAGGGAAAGAAGCTTCAGCAAATAGCCCAATTCCACCTAGAACAGAAGAGACATTGAACAGTTACCAGGGTAGCAATGAATGCATCACAATTTCAAATGCAACACAGATCATGTATTGTGAAATTCAGGAACTTATTTTCTAGTTCTGTCAACATTTACCCAGGGCCTTACTATGAGCAGAATATTGTTTGCACTGTATGTAAAGCATCCCTCTGCCTTGTGAAAAAACGCAGAAAGAAACACAGGCCCCATTCATGGAGTTAATTACTGACCCTAAAATAATTCAATTATGCGCTTCAAAAGGTTGTGTCAATCTTAAAATTTTTTACGCTGGGTTTTTAAAGAAATCATTGATTCCTAAAATAGAATATTCAACTAATTCACTCCAGACCTAGGCTAACTGACATTTTAGCACTTCGTCTACAAAAAGAGGGACTACAGTGTGCACTACATATGGAGTCAGAAAACGTGCCCATTTATTAGGTTATGAGTATTGTGAATATTGGCAATTTCAGGCTGTTAAACCTAATCAACCTCTTTATCCTCAGGTAAAGCTATTAATCTTTTGAAGTCTCCACTTCCTCGGGGGTAAGGCTGTGTTAACATCTCCTCTACTTACCTGAAGGGATTCTTCTGAAGATCAAATGGAATGAATGACGGCTATAAGAGCATTCTCTGATCCAGTAAGTCTGATAAACCCCCAAGATTCTTCATGTCTAACAAACTCCTAGTTCAAGGTCCACACTTTGAGTAGCAAGGCTTGGACTATCAGTTACTATTTGAGCTCCTCAAATCTAGAACCTAAACAAAAATACCAATACCATCACATTTAAATGCCAATCTTAATATTCTCAAACCACCTGACATATTATCTGACTGAATGCACACAAGTCTCCTGTAAGACAAATCAGGTAGGTATTTCCTTTTTCTAGGAAACAGATACCAACAGGTGAAGTGATTTGCCTAAGCTGACAATGCTAATCATATGGAAGCTCGAACTAGAACCCTAGCCTTAAGTCCTTCTACTACGTGCTGCTGCCTCTACATCAGCAACACGGTCGCCTGGGTGGCTCAGTCGTTAAGTGTCTGGCTTTGGCTCAGGTCATGGTCCCAGGGTCCTAGGATCGAGCCCTGCATCGGGCTCCCTGCTCAGCGGGAAGCCTGCTTCTCCCTCTCCCACTCCCCCTGCTTGTGTTCCCTCTCTCGCTGTGTCTCTGTCAAATAAATAAATAAAATCTTAAATAAATAAAAAACAACAACAAGAAAACATCAGCAATAAGTTCTATAGCTCTTGTAAAATAACAACTTTGGCTAAACAGTTCTCTCTTCTATTTACTCCAGCTACCCCTAAAAGGAATAAAATATGCAATGCCAAGTTCTTCTCCTGTTTTGGCCCAAAGACCAGGACAGAGGAAAAACAAACAAAAATTCACCCACTAGTCAGAACATGGAGCTGAATGAGGAACTAAACAGTACACTGAAAACAAAAACAAAAAGCCTCAAAAATGCCAAAATCCAACAATCTGGCTTACCTGCCTCAATTGCCCAAGAGTCCACATCAAAATGGCCCCCGGACCACTAACTAAAACACAAAAGTGCTCATCCTTCTAGAATGCCCCTCCTCCCTCATGCCCCACATTAAATGGATCCCCACTTTCTCTCTTCTAAATCACTGTACTCTGCTTCCTGCCTCCAGGCTTGCAGCCACCACCTCTACCTCATCCCTCCACTCAGCATCTAAAAGGGCCTAAAACACAAAACTGATCATTTATCTTCTCTGACTAAAACCCTTCCACGGGGGTGCCTGGATGACTGGGTCAGTCGTTGGGGGTCTGCCTTTGGCTCAGGTCCTGATCCCAGGGTCCTAGCATCAAGTCCCGCATCGGGCTCCTTGCTCAGCAGGGAGCCTGCTTCTCCCCCTGCTTCCCCTGCTTGTAGGCGTGTTTGCGCGGGCTATCAAGTAAATAAGTGAAATCTTAAAAAAAAAAAAAAAAAAACACCTTCCAGGGCTCCCTCATGGTTTTCAGAATAAAGCCCAATTTTCTCCACAGGGTCTCTAAGACTCCTCCAGATCTGGCCTCCATTCACCTCCCCAGCCTCACCTTAGTCACATTCCACTCTCTACTCCAATAACCATAAACACTTGCAGTCCAACAAGTGCCAACCCCCCCAGTCCCTCTCTGGGTTTCAGGCCTTGGCAGATTGCTGCTCCCAGGCCAGGAGTGCCCTCCGTGGATTTTACCTAGCTAACTTATCCTTTGGTACTCAATTTAGACATCCTTTACCTTCTGCATTTCTAACAAGCTCCCAGGTGATGCTCTCATCATTGGCCCATTGCACACTCTTTAAGTAGCAAAGTCCTAACTCATCTCCCGGACTCTGATCTCTACCTCTCCCAATCCATCCTTTGCCTGGCAATAAAAGGGATGTGTCTAAATATAAATGCACTCCCCTTATAATAAGTCAGCAATTCCTCCCCCAGAAATTCAAACTCCTAAAATAGTACACAAGGCCCAACTCCCTGACCTAACTTCTACTCACATCCATGGCCAATGACCTGAGCTCTATTAAGACCAATGGTAGAGGCGCCTGGGTGGCTCAGTCAGTTAAGCCTCTGCCTTTGGTTCAGGTCATGATCCTGGAGTCCTGGGATCCAGGGGGAGGGGGAGGGCAGGGAGGTCCCTGCTCAGCAGGAGTCTGCTTCTCCCTCTGCCCCGCCAAAAAAAAAAAAATGGAACCAGGAAAATTAGTTGATCTGAGGTCCTGGAATCATAGGTAATATTTCAATTTCCCTCGCTGCTTGTGCTTAATTAATTTTACCTGTACATACAAAGGAATTTGGGAAACAAATGATAATCCGATAAAATGGAATTTGTACAATCATAAAAATGATTCTCGTGAACCCCATCCGCAGGCTACACTAAGTGGCAAATAAGGAGGAATCAAAATTGCATATATACTAATATTACAAACATAAAAGTGTACCGACAAAAAAAGATTTGAGGGAGGAAAAAAAGAAAAAAGCCTTAAAGTCGTATGTAGGATGATGGGATTCTAATATTATTCACCGTATTTTCCAAGCCCTCAGTAGTGCTGTTACTTCTCTAATAATATAGCTTTAATTATAAATTTTTGTTCCGTATTTTTACCAATAAACATAAAATAAAACCCATCAACTGGATGACCCCGGGCTGAAGTTGGTCATTTTTGACCGCAACGAAACCCACGGCGCTAAGAAGAGCAGTCGTCAAGACTTTATACCAGGGCCGACCACGCGCCCGAAACCGTTCCAAGTATATATAGTTCATTGACTCCTCACCACTGCCCTGAGGTACTGTTATTATTCCGATTACAGAGACGAGGAAAAGGAGGTTCCAAGAATAAATTACTAGAGGTCACACAGCTAGTCAGAGGCAAAACGAAACTCTAGAGCCCCGGTGTTTAACTCCCGATCTGATTCGGGGGAGCGGTCCGGACCATGCCGCGGCGAGGCGGCCCCCTCAACCCTCACCTGCTAGGACTGTTGTCCCCCGACAGCCCGCCGGCGCCCGCTGGCCTCTCCGCCGGCACCCGAGAGGTCCTTCCACCCGGGTCCCCGCTTTTCCCGACCGGGTACTCCGCTTTCCTCGTGTGGGTCCATCTGCTTTTCCAGTCCGGCGCCGAACCAAGCCTTGGGGCACGAGAGTTCCGGCCGAGGTGCAGGCGGGAACAGAGTAACAAGGTTCCCGGAGTCCGGCGAATTGAGGCTTTTGGTCGACTAGCCTCCCAAAGGGCTCGGCTTCCACCCCTCCTGATCTTTTCTGCTCTGTGTGAGAAAGTGGGGGAGAATTTAGAGAGGATCCTTCCCTTTCTGCATCCCTCCTTCAGGCTGCCATCTCCACCTCGCATCTTTCAAATAGGACCCAAATATTACGAACGTCCTTTCACCCCGGGGCGCCAGGGTTCCCCGGTGCCGCCACTCCCCGCAACCTCCTAAGAGCTGTCCATGGCCTCAGAGGACTCGATCCCCTGGAATCGCCCCCGTGGAATCTTAGGAGACCCACCAGGCACCTGGACAGCAAACCGTCCTTACTGGCCTCGCCCAGTCCCGCCCAGTGGGGCCGCCCACTCCGCAGGACTTATATTGTATCTTGTGCACACCTCAGTTTGAGCATTTTCAACATTGTATCTTAAGTATTCATTCACTTCCCACTTCTCTGCCACACTGTGAGCTTCTTGGGTCCAGAACTGTGCTGTTCCTCCTGTCCCCAGCAATTAGCACTGCACTAGCAGGAATAAACTCTCAGCAAGTATCTGAATGAATTGTAACCCCTGGCAGTTAACTCCGTTCTTCTCCAAGGTTAAGGCCTCACCAAACACAATTGGCTTTTCCAAGTTTCCTCCACCACTTGTTTCCATGCCACCACCTCTTCTTTCTTGAAATTCTGCTTTTGACTTTTCTAGACTCTACACTTGCCTAGTTCTCTGACCTTCTAGAACCTTGCCCCAGCTGCCTCCTCCACTGACTCTCTTCCCACAACCTTAAATTCGGGTTGTCTCCAAAGCCCAGACTGCGCCTTCCTCTTTTCTAGTTTCAGATATGAGTTATGTACAATTTTATCTCCTTCTGCAAATCCCAGCATACAATTCCAATCTCTGGACAGCAGTTCCAGCTGTGAGATACAGCATTGGCATCTCAAATTAGATATGTCTGAATCTGAATGTGTATTTACCCTAACTCCTCTTATGTTCCCTGTTTCTGTAAATGCCCACATCCTTCTAAGCTGGAAATCCTTGCCTTAAAACCTCTCCTTAAGGGCGCCTGGGTGGCCCAGTTCGTTAAGCGACTGCCTTCGGCTCAGGTCATGATCCTGGAGTCCCGGGATCGAGTCCCGCATCGGGCTCCCTGCTCGGCAGGGAGTCTGCTTCTCCCTCTGACCCTCCTCCCTCTCATGCTCTCTGTCTCTCATGCTCTCTGTCTCAAATAAATAAATAAAATCTTTAAAATAAATAAATAAAAATAAAAATATTAAAAAAAAAAAACACCTCTCCTTAAACCTCTTCTCACTAACCCTAAATCTACTGAGTTCTCTTTGCTATCTTTGAGCTTTCACTCCTTCCCTTCAAACCCATATATCCCCCGATAGCTGTTGCCCTTATACAAACTGACATTCAGTCTACTGATTGCCCTACTCTGGACACAACAGTTTGTCTTTTTCCACTTTAAAACGTGGCACCCAGAGCTGAACACCAAATTCCTCTGGCCTCCAGACATTCCACTGCTCTAAACCCTCCATAATCTCCTACTCCATCTATGCTATTCATACTTATCCTCAGTTTCTCAGCCCAGCTGGTATCTGCCTAAACCACACTCATTCCTCCTCATAATCAGTTAACATTGTTTCTGCTCAGCATTTCTCCCTCTTCTGCTTCCCAAACGGTTGGTTGCAAGGATTTATGACTCTCTTCTCTTCCCACTTTAGCTGATTGGTCCAGCGGTCAGGTAGATCAGGTTATTCCCAGGGTTTTTCTGAAGTAAAACTGGAAAATACTCCTTTTAACCCTGATGGCTCCTGCGGAGCTCATGAGCTAACTGGTAACACCGTGGGGTGGGGGTGGGGGGAATGGATTGCAGCAAGAGAAAATAAAATCAAGGTGCAGAGAGAAACAGTAATGGGAGGATAAAAGAAGACCCATTCAGCATTTATATTGCCAGTTCCAGTTGTTCCTGAGGCCCAGCTGCATCAATTATCTTCCCATGGCTTGGCCATTTAGTCTTTCCCTGATTTCTAAGCACCAATAAATTCTTTTTACCTAAATTAATCTGAGTGGTTTCTACCACTTGCAACCAATAGGTAGGTCCTGATTGATACACTGACTCCACCTATTCTGAATACACCTTAAATCCCGTCTTTTCCTTAAAACTTTCCCTAATGGGTTCATCTCATAATGATTGCTCTCCTTCTGACACCCTATAATATTTATGCTTTATATTGTGACACTGGCACTTAATTACGTTCAAGTGAAAACTAGATTATAAACATGACTAAACTGCTCATTCATTGTTTTATGCATACAAGCCTTTTCTCTTGAATAGGAGGGTAAAAACCTTCAAAGTAGTGATTTTTGTCATATACTTTGAAATATATTTTTACGGGGGCACCTGGGTGGCTCAGTCGTCAAGTGTCTGCCTTCGGCTCAGGTCATGATCCCAGGGTCCTGGGATCGAGCCCCGCATCGGGCTCCCTGCTCGGCGGGAAGCCTGCTTCTCCCTCTCCCACTCCCCCTGCCTGTGTTCCCTCTCTCTCTGTGTCTCTGTCAAATAAATAAAATCTTTAAAATAAAAAAAAAAATAGGGACGCCTGGGTGGCTCAGTTGGTTAAGCGACTGCCTTCGGCTCAGGTCATGATCCTGGAGTTCCGGGATCGAGTCCCGCATCGGGATCCCTGCTCGGCAGGGAGTCTGCTTCTCCCTCTGACCCTCCCCCCTCTCATGCTCTCTCTCTATCTCATTCTCTCTCAAATAAATAAATAAAATCTTTTAAAAAAATAAAAATAAAATAAAATACATTTTTTCGGGGCACCTGGGTGGCTCAGTCGGTTAAGCATCTGCCTTTGGCTCAGGTCATGATCCCACGGTCCTGGGATTGAGCCCCCTACTGGGCTCCCTGCTCGGTGGGAAGCCTGCTTCTCCCTCTCCCTCTGCCTGCCGCTCTGCCTACTTGTGCTCTCTAGGTCTCTGTCAAATAAATAAATAAAATCTTTAAAAAATATTTTTTTTTCCTACAGTAATTTGCACAATTTTAGACACAGAGTGGGTACTGCCTAAAGAGGCTAAACAAAAGAGAAATTTCATGAAAACCTTCAGGAAGGGCTGTGGTGACAGCGGTCAGCAAAAAATATTTCAATATTATTTGAAATATCATTCAGTAGTCGCATCCCTCAGTGGAGTCCAATCAAGTTTGAGGATGATGAGGGTATGAGCCAGGCCAAGGAACTGAAGTATTTCAGAAAGGAATATTACCTCATGGGAGTTTGGGATCATGGTGGTGTCACTACAGATCCATGGTTCACTCTCTGCTTTGCTAATCCAGGAACTTAATTTTATCTGTTTACTCAGAGGATTACTTCATGCCAAGAAACTTCACAGGAGGAGAAATAACAAGCCAGAATGTCCATTTGTTCATCTACAACAAAGAATGGGCCCGATTTGAGAGCCGAGGCCATCGACCCAGGACAGTCCCTCCTGATGGGGAAGCCAGGCTACTAGGTGAGAAGGGTCAAATAATTAGAAAGAACTGAGTGTTCAAGCAGATTTTCCATGAAACAAAATAAACGTTCTATTCTTCTTTTGGGGTTATTCCTATCTGCAGCATGAAGACCAAGCATTTTCTGGTGCTACTTTAATAAATTTCTGAACACAGACATGTTCTTTGTCTTTTCTTCTTTTTAAAGATTTTATTTATTTACTTGAGAGAGAGAGTGAGAGAGCACGAGCTGGGGGAGGAGCAGAGGGAGAGGGAGAAGCAGACTCCCACCTTGAAGCTCAATCCCAGGACCTGGGGATCAGGACCTGAGCCCAAGGCAGATGCTTAACTGACTGAGCTACCCAGACACCCTAGGCATGTTCTTTTTCTATGGCTTTTTTCTTAGTTGACTCCTTTGCAGGTAACCCCAGTCCATCCCCCACCAACATGTGAGCACGACAGTTGCCTCACACGGAGGCGATTTTACTCACTCTCCTTTACAATCACAGTCACAAGCCAGGAGGCTCTATCACAGTCCCTTCCTGACTTGGATTTGGGAAAGACCTGCTGCATCGAGCGTACCATCACAAATCTCCTCAACCTGAACTGCTTCTGGCTAAACCTCATTTGCCAGGGTGCAAGAATTGGACAGACTTGATAGCTCCAGTTTCTGACTGGCATTCCCAGGCCTGATCCTAGTATTCAGTTGAGCCCTGAGGGGAAAACTGCTCATTGTTTCCTGATACTCGTTCTTTCTTCATCTTATTGCAATAGAATATTTACCTGGACAGGTGAATAAAGTTTACATTTCCCCACCTATTTTTGCAGTTACCAATGGGAGTGGAACTGTCTTGTGATAGCTGCAAGGAGCTTTCCTTAAAAGACAGCTGTCATGTGTCTTCTCCCTCCTTCCCCTTTGCTTTCATATTAACGCGTAGAACTTGGAAATGACAGAACTCCATCTTGGACCATGAGGATGAGGGCAGCCTCCCACAGAAGGAGTAGAAAGCAGGAAGGAGCCTGGGAGCTCGAGGACTTTGTGGAAGAGAGCCACCAAAACAGCCCTGGATTGCCTACATCTGGACTTTAACATGAAAAATAAATTTTTTCCCTACTTAAGCAACTGCTAATTAAGGTTTATCACCCACAGGTGACTCTAATCCTAAATAATATATTCCAGTTTGGGCTGTAAGTATACAGCTTAACCAACTTTGGGTCAAGTTTCTCTTTTAATAAAAATAGCACATCCAGGTGGACCAATGAGAAATGTAGGCAAATAAAGAGACCTCCTAAATCCATAGAACTTTCTGTGATGATGGAAATGGGTTAAGATTTTTGTTATTTATTTGAGAGAGAGAGAGAGAGTGTGTGTGTGTGTGTGAGAGAGAGAGAGAGAGAGAGCATGCACAGGCAGGGGAAGGGTAGAGGGAGAGGGAGAAGCAGACTCCCTACTGAGCAGGGAGCCCAATGTGGGACTCAATCCCAGGACCCCGGGATCATGACCTGGGCTGAAGGCAGATGCTTAACTGACTGAGCCACCCAGGTGTCCCTAATTTAATTTTAAATAGCCACATGTGGCTAGTGGCTACCATATTGGACAGAATAGTCCTAGATAATGGAGACAGAACTATGAATTACTCTGGAATCAGTCAGCATGTGAAAGCCCGAGATTAATAAGCATGATATGGGAAGTAGGATTAGTATAAATTTTGCCATAGATTGAACCTTCCAAGGATCATAATATTTAAAAGGTTAAAAGTGGTTATACATTAATGTTGGTCATACTCTCTGTGAGAACAGTTTAAGCAGCTTGCATAGAATCTTGATTTTAGAGAAGTAAGGAGCAAATAGGAGAATTAAAAGAAATGCAAATTTATTTATTTATTTATAATTTATTTATTTGAGAGAGAGCAAGCCAGAAAGAGAGCACGAGCAGGGTAAGAGACAGAGGGAGAAGCAGGGAGTCTGGTGCGGGACTCGATCCCGGGACTCTGGGATCATGGCCTGAGCCAAAGGCAGATGCTTAACTGACTAAGCCAACCAAGCACCCCAAGAAATACTAATTTAGACAGAAAATCAAATTTTTTATTACAAGAGAGATGATAATATCAGTTATGTACAACGTACCAGGCATTTTTCTAAGTGTTGTTCTTTCTTCTTTGAATTAAACATTAACATGTTTAATATTAACATTTAATATTAACATTAAACATTAATATGTTTAATATTCAAAACAAGCCCATGAAGCAGCTACCATTATCATTGTACAGATGTGGAAACTGAGACCCAGAAAAGCTCCAGAAATAGAACTAACTGAAAATGGAAGGGGAGAAGTAACAAGTCATAAAATCATAAAATTATATTGTTCAAATGGAGATCAGTAATCAGGTTTCACCAAAGTTTGTATGCTTTTTTTATTGTGATAAAATCAACATAACATAAAATTGACCATTTTAACCATTTTTTAAGTATATAGTTCAATGGCACTAAGTCCATTCGCATTGTTGTGCCATCCATCTCCAGAATATTTTCATCTTCCCAAACTGAAACTTGGTACCCATTAAACATTAACTCTCCATTCCCCACTCTCCCTCATCCCTGGCAACCACCATTGTACTTTCTGTCTATATTAATTTGACTACTCTAGGTACTTCATATAAGTAGAATCATACAATATTTGCTCTTTTGTATCTCACTTATTTCACTTGGTATAATATAATCAAGGTTCAACCTTGAATATATTAGCATGTATCAGAATTCCCTTCCTTTTCTGGGGCGCCTGGGTGGCTCAGTCAGTTAAGCATCTGCCTTCAGCTCAGGTTATGATCTCAGGGTCCTGGGATTGAGCCCCATGTTGGGCTCCCCACTCAGTGGGGAGTCTGCTTGTCCTTCTCCCTCTGCCCCTCCCCCTGCTCGTGCACTCTCTCACTCTCAAATAGATAAATCTTTAAAAAAAAGAATTTAAAAAATAATTCCCTGCCTTTTCAAGGCTGAATAATGTTCCATTGTATGTATTTACTACATTTTGTTTTATCTATTCATTCCTTTTTAAAGATTTATTTATTTATTTATTTTAGGGGGGAGGGGCAAACGAAGAGGGATAATCTCAAGCAGACTCCATACTGAGCACAGAGCCTGACACGGGGCTTGATGACAACCTGAGCCAAAACCAAGAGTTCAAGCCACATGTTGGGTGTGGACACTACTTTTAAAAAAAATTGAGGAATCACCTTACTGTCTTCTATAGTGACTGCACCATCTCATATTCCCACCAGCAATGCACAACCATTTTATTTTCTCTACCTCTTCAACACACTTGTTATTTTCTGTTTGTTTTTTTATAAGAGCCATCCTAAAGTGTGTGAAGTGGTATCTCACAGTGGTCTGATTTGCATTTCCCTATTCAACTGTTTGTTTAAGTATAGGAAACCCCATGTTTATTCATTAGCAGTGGGGAAGGGGAGGCTGAAGGGAGGGAAACTGATCAAATCAAGAAGGAAGTATATCAGGCAACAGAGAGAGTGGGGGCATTACGGGAGGGAAATAAAGGCAAAGGGTTGAGGGAAATGATTATTTAGGTTAACCCAGCCAGGTCTGTGCCATCTTCTTTCTTAGCCTCCCAGAAGCTCCTAGGTGGTGGGCTTCACCAGAGCTTAACTGTAGCTTTGTTCATAACAAAACTGAAACCCACGCAAATTAGAAATGGAGACAAGAGAGGGCAGTTTATCTATTTGTAGACACAGGGCAGCCAAACACCCAGAAATAATATGACAAAAGAAACAAAGGGAAGTAGATCAAGAACTGGCCACTACAAGGAGAGGCTCCCTTACTCAAAGTGAAATGAACCTTAAAAGCACCATTTGGAAACCTGGAACCAGAGGACACTGAAGCTTCTGTGCATCAGGACATGAATGAGTAAAGCTCTGCAGTCACATACGTTGCAGGGAGGAAAGAGGCAGAGGTGTTGTCCAGCCCTGGCCAACCTTAGTAGGTAGCAGGACCTTGATCGAGTTTCCAATTAACATTAAGTGAGGGGCACCTGGGTGGCTCAGTTGGTTAAGCGTCTGCGTTCGGCTCAGGTCATGATCCTGGGGTCCTGGGATCGAGCCCCGTATCGGGATCCCTGCTCCTCAGAGAGCCTCCCTCTCCCTCTGCTTCTGCCGCTGCCCCTGCTTGTGCTCTCTCTCTCTCTGACAAATAAATAAATAAAATCTTTAAAAAAATAGTAACATTTAGTGAGATAATATATGTAAAGTGTTTAGCATAATCCTTGGGATTTTTAAAAAAATAGATATTTTTAAAAAGCTAGATATTATTGTTGAACTCTGGGACAGTGCTCAGCAAGTACATAGTCTAGTGCAGGGCATGGCACCAAACAAGTGACAGCAGCACAGTTCGAGAGGCAGGTGCCACGTCCAGGGGTGGCCCAAAGAAGGGTGTCATGAACACTTGTGGGCCAGACACTGAACTGAACATTTTCCCTTTTAATCCTCACAATGATCCTGTGAAGTAGGTACGAATATCATACCTATTTCACAGGTGAGTAAACTGAGTCTTGGAGATGTTAAGTCACTTGCTAGTCGCAGGCCTGTCACAGCTGGTGAAGTGGTCGAGCTGGGATTCAAACCACATCTGCCGGCTCTCTACAGGGTACATGCTCATTATCCACACTCCTCTGTATCGTATCTGCTTATTTGCTCACCTTGGGGAGCAGTTTCTAGAGGGAGGACATGAGTACTGAAGGATAAGGCGTGTAACACGCAGATCAGAGGAGGAAAATCAATCCACGGAAGGAAGCACACAGGCCCAAGGCATGGAATTACGCAACAGACATTACATCTAGAAAAATGTAAGAGTTCTGCTTGACAGAATGGTGACAATTCCTACTGACCAAATTCACACACAGAGTTGAGCCTGGATCCAGATATTTACTATATCATGTCTCTTATGCCTTACCACAATCTTGTAAGGCAGATACTTTTTCCCTCTTTTACCTCTGAGGAGAATGAAGCTCAGAGAGGTTAGGTGACCTAACTACAGGGCGCCTGGGTGGCTCAGTTGGTTAAGCGACTGCCTTCGGCTCAGGTCATGATCCTGGAGTCCCGGGATCGAGTCCCTCATCGGGCTCCCTGCTCAGCAGGGGGTCTGCTTCTCCCTCTGCCCTCTTCCCTCTCGTGCTCTCTGTCTCTCATTCTCTCTCAAATAAATAAATAAAATCTTTAAAAAAAAAAACAAAAAAAAGGTGACCTAACTACATTCACAGAAGCAGGGGAGTGACCCGAATGCCAGTCTGCTAACTCTATGCACTTCTTATGATTGCAGGGTGTGGGGAGGACAGAGAGAGAAGGAAGCGGTTGAGCAGTTTCTCAAAGAGCTTTTTTTACTGGGACCCACAGGAAGAAATGAAATGTGTTATGACCAAGTCAACTATTAATATATTATTATATATTAATATAAGGTAGAATTTTCTAGTGTTCATCAAGATCCAGTTTTTCTATCCCTCCAGGCACACTGGAGGATTACACTTCTCTGCCTCCTTACGATTAGGCAATCATATGACTAGTTAGACCCTTACTCTATACCATATATGAATCAAAGACCTAAATGTGGGGCACCTGGGTGGCTCAGTCCGTAAAGCGCCCGACTCTTGGTTTGGGCTGGTTCAGGTCATGATCTCGGGGTTGTGAGATGGAGCCCTGCATTGGGCTCTGTGCTCAGTGTGGATTCTGCTTAAGATTCTCTCTCTCCCTCTGCCTCTGCTCCTCCCCCTGCTTGTGTGCACTCTCTCTCTCAAAATAAATAAAATCTTAAAAGAAAAGATATAAGGTTATCCTTATGGAAACATCCCATTCACTCCCTGGCATTCTGACATGCTTTCTTGAGGGGTGTGTGTGTGTGGTGTGTGGTGCGTGTGTGTGTGTGTGTGCGCGTGTGTGTGTGTGTGCGCGTGTGTGTGTGTGTGTTGAATATGGGAGACAATTCAGGGTATATACATATCAAATACAGACAGCCTCTGTTATATGCGCTGAGGCAGGAACAAAAGGTTATGAATCATGCAGCTATACTGAGAGAGGCCAGAGATAGGGCTGACTTCATAACATCTGAAAATCAGTCCACACTTAGCAGAGGGAACACTTAAATGCAAGAAAGCCCAGGTCTCACTGGACACGCACAACTTAATCATGCACACAGGCTGATGGTGGTAGATATTACCTTGTAGTCTCACACAGCATTTTCTCAAACCCCCGTGTGCCCCTAGGCCTGGCTGCCAAGCCAGTTAACACTGCTGGGAGAGGTTACGTTATAGGATAATACATGTTGCACGATCCTGTTTTTGGATGTGTTTACCTATGTGTCCCAAAAGGTCTGGAACAATATATACCAGATTGGTCCTAGGAGTTATTCTTGGGGAATGAGATTGGGAGAGAAGGGGTATGAGGATGAGAGCTTCTTTTTTGGAGGGAAATACACTTCTGTATTTGGATTTGTTATTTACAATGGGCATGTTTTAATTTTGTACTTGAAAACAAATTTAGGGGCGCCTGGGTAGCTCAGTCGTTAGGCGTCTGCCTTCGGCTCAGGTCATGATCCCAGGGTCCTGGGATCGAGTCCCACATCGGGCTCCCTGCTCGGCAGGAAGCCTGCTTCTCCCTCGCCCACTCCCCCTGCTTGTGTTCCTGCTCTCTCTCTCTGTCAAATAAATAAATAAAATCTTTAAAAAAAAAAAAAAACAAAAAAACCCCATAAATTTAAAAGGGCCTGCGAGTGACTGAAACACGCCTCACTTTCTACCCCCAACTCTCCAAATTATACTTCACTCAAGGGAACAGAACCTAGATGGCACTTACTGGCTTCCAAAAGACACCTGCTGAATGAATAAAGAAAGAGCCTAGAGTAGACATTGAAAGAAACTTTGGCCTTAAGCTCTGCCCTCCACACATTAGGAGTTGAGCTTCTTCCTTTCCTTTTGATTTCATTTTTTCCACTTTTTCCCTCCTCCTCTTTTTCCTCTTCCCCATGTTCTTCCTCTTTAAACAAACAAACAAACAAACAAACAAACCACAAAGAAACCCCACACCACAGCAACAACAGCATAGTGCAGCAAAGGAGTTTTACCATGCCATCCTCTAGTAGTAATACAGAAACACGCAAGTACACGAAAGTAATGGGTAGGAAAATACGATTTCATACACACAATGGGGCATTAGGGGATGACTTTAAGTTGAAAGGTAGAGTCATCCAGTCCAAGGCAGAGAAGTAAGGGATAGGGGAGAAAAAGGAAGGAACTGGGCAAGAAAAATACGGTGTTATGCCCGGGGGAACACAGAGCTCAGAGTCTCCCCAGGCTGCCACTCTCTTCTCTACTCAAAGTCAGCTTGCTTAGTTCGTCACTGAAAAGCAACCAGACTCTGGGGAGACCAATAACCAAAGACGGAATGGTTTATAAGATTGACTAACAACCTACCATGAGAACTATGTTTACCAAGAATACTTGTGTCAGCCAAGCAATGTAGCCTCTTCCCATAAGGGAAAGCCTTCTGGAATTAGGGGGCTGCTTGGAGAACAGGGGCTTCAGTGCAGATGGATTTGGGGGCTATGAAGTGACATTTTCTCCAAACTGTGGAAGTCTGGAATGTCACTCGTGGGCTCCCAGGAGAGTGTGACCAGGGTGATGGACAGGATGTGGTAGCTGCTCAGGGCCCCCCCCTGCAGCTCTGGAAATGCATTAGAAAACTCTCCCTTGGGGTGCCTGCGTGGCTCAGTCTGTTAAGTGTCTGACTCTCGATTTCAGCTCAGGTCATGATCTCAGAGTCATGAGATCTAGCCCCCGTCGGGCCTGTGTCTGGCTCCATACTCATCAAGGAGTCTACTTCTCTCCTTCACCCCCTCCCTCTGGCCCTCCCCCTGCTTATGGGCGCGCATGTGCGAGCTCTCTCTCTCTCTCTGTCGCAAACCAATCAAGCAAGCAAGCAAACAATCTTTTTTTTTTTTAAAGATTTTTATTTATTTATTTGAAAGAGAGAATGAGAGACAGAGAGCACGAGAGGGAAGAGGGTCAGAGGGAGAAGCAGACCCCCCGCTGAGCAGGGAGCCCGATGTGGGACTCGATCCCGGGACTCCAGGATCATGACCTGAGCCAAAGGCAGTCGCTTAACCAACTGAGCCACCCAGGCGCCTGCAAGCAAACAATCTTTAAAAAAAGAAAAGAAAATTCTCCCTTTCCTAGCCCCCCTTCTGGCTACTGTGTTTATACCTCCCTACCCCATCTTGACCACATTTATGATCTTGCCCCTCCACCTGCTTTACACTAAAGTTATTTCCAGTGTGCTGGTTCCTGATTGCTCTAGGTAAGCAGGCTGTAGTTGCTTGTCTGCCAGACCAGGGAGAGGCACAGAACTGCTGACAGCAGTTAAGAGCACCACCCTAGAGTCAGACATGTTCCATTACTAACTAACTGTGTGGCCTTGGGAACCTCTTTGTGCCTCACTGTTCAGAAGAACACAGAGATGTGACATCCCGTAAGGAGGACTTGCTGGCCCAGCTGATGGCCTCTAGTTTTCAGATACTTCAGCATTCGGCTAAGCTACAGAGAGACCCTGTGCTCAAGGTCACAGCCTTCCCACGTGGCCTACATATAATGAATGATTGAGGCAGGGCGATAAAGGTCTGGCCATTTCAGCCCAGTGTGGGACAACTGACCATCTATTTTGGCTTCGGATTATCCATGTGATTAGTTGACACTGTTGTCAGGTACACACTGCAGCTCAACTTCTCCCACTTTTCCCTATGGTTGTCAATTCCCAGGGACACTTCCTAGTAAATATCCTGCACACTAAACTCTATCTCAGAGTCTGCTTCTTGGAGAACCCAACCTACAACAATTGATGCTAGAAGTGACCCAAGAAAGCAGGCAATAAAAGGATGTTTAGAAGCAAGGTCACTAAACACACAGTTGGAGATGAAGATCTGGTGGTCCAATTGTTAAATATATTATCGTTGGTGAATAGGGATAGTATGCTGGCAGAAGGGACCGTACTAGCTGGTGGGATGTATCAGATAAAATAGAGGGGCCAGAGTAATTATAAGAATAGTGAAATTGGGTCACTGTGACTGACAGCCACGTGTGAAAGCCAGAGGGCCCCCTTAATGGCATATGAAGAGAGCTTCATCACCTGTAGTGGGAGGGTAGGGAAAGCTGAGGCCCAGGATAATCATCAGAATAGTCTAAGATACAATGATGTTAAACTCCCAAGCAAGGCAAGCTGGCTAAAGACCCTAGCTGGGAAATAATGGGAACATGACATGTGGGATGGAGATATCTGATTGGTGCCCCTGGAGATCTTGAATTCCCAGATTCTCCTAAACCCGGAATGTGCAAAAATGGCCCATCATCCAGTGCTTCCCTCTCATTTGTAGACAATGCAGAAGACCAGACCCTGTAAGACTGCATGTACCCTTCTCAAAGTCTGCTCTTACCTCCCTCCTGGATACTAGGCTGATAACCAGGGTTAGAACACTACATAACCTAGTGAGGGACGTATTGGGCCTCATAAGGGAGGGACTCATTAAGGGACCATCCCCCAAAGGAGCTGCAAGAACTAGCCACACATAAAATGGCAGGAGCTGGGAGAGTAGCAAGGGACTGGATTCTGCAGGTGCTTGATCAAGAGGAAAGGATCATAAAATTGGGTAAGGGAGAATTTATTGATTTGGAAGCATTCTCCCGAGATACAGCATTTATCACTCTGCCAAGGACCCAGGAAGTGGTGCAAATTTGCTACCAGAATGGCTCTTAGAAGCATGAAAAACTACAACCCACACAAAGGGGAAAAAAATCAGAATTGCTAAGACAGTGTAGGAACAGATTTAAAAACTCAGGGAAGCTCAATGAAGTAGATGTACTGTAGGAAGACTGGAAATCCCACTGAATGATTATGTTCCATGGGAAGATCAAGAGGATACTCCACTTACCAAGGCCATAGGGAATGAGATGGTAAAGAGGAGTACCAGCATCAATGAAATTTCACTACATGCTAAAAATGCAGGCCAGGATTGACAGTAGGAGAGACCATTACAAAACATTTTGGCTCACAGCAGTAATGGGGCGATAGAACTTGAAACAAGAGGCCAGGTGGCAGCACTTAACTACCAGAAGCCAGGTAGATACAATTACTCTAATAGCAGAAAGGGCGGAGTGACAGCCAGGGAGGCCTGAACCTCAGAGACTTATGGAGATGGTTAACAGAATACAGCATCTCCAAGAGCTAACAGGGCTAATCCTCAATTTTCAATCAGAAGAAATCAAAGTTGGGTGATCAAGGGCCTGAAGGTAGTTGCCCCAATAAAAAGTGACATCCTTCTCCCACCTTTGGATCTGAGCCAGTTTTCAGACCCTGAACTCATTAATTAAGAAAAGCTCCAGTGTTGCGTGCAACTGATGAATCACTGAATTCTACCTCTGAAACTAGTAATACGGTACATGCTAATTAAATTGAATTTAAATAAAAAACTAAAAAAAAAATAAGTAAATGGTCTGGTAACCAAAAGAAGGACCTTGCAACACCGTGGCAAACATAGGGGTGCGTGGGTGGCTCAGTAGGTTAAGTGTCCAGCTTTTTTTTTTTTTTTAAGATTTATTCATTTATTTATTTGAGAGAAAGAGCGCAAGTGAGAGGCAGAGGAAGAAGCAGACTCCCCGCTGAGCAGGGAGCCCGATGCAGGACTCGATCCCAGAACCCTGAGACCATGACCCGAACCAAAGGCAGGCACCCAACCGACTGAGGCACCCAGGCACCCCCTGCTTGTGTTCCCTCTCTCGCTGTGTCTCTCTCTGTCAAATAAATAAAATTAAAAAAAAAAAGATTTTATTTATTTCTCAGAGAGAGAGAGAAATATCAGAGAGCGTGCATGTATATAAGCAGGGGGAGCGGCAGGCAGAGGGAGAAGCAGGCCCCCTGCTGAGCAAGGAGCCAGATGCAGGACTAGATCCCAGGGTACTGGGATCATGACCTGAGCCCAAGGCTCTTGATCTCAGCTCAGGTCTTGATCTCAGGGTCATGAGTTCATGCCCTGCATTGGGCTCCATGCTGGGCTTGTAGCCTACTTTAAAGAAAAAAAAATCCCTTATAATCTTAAAAACAAAACAAAACAAAAACATGGCAAACATACACAGTAATGGTTTCTCCAGTACTTCTCTCAACGTTCACACACATACATGTATTTCCACTTTCTTTCTACCTTTTTTTTTTAAGATTTATTTTTAAGTAATTTCTCCACCTACCGTAGGGCTGGAACTCACAACCCCGGGATCAAGAGTTGAAAGTTCTACCAACTAAGCCAGCCAGGTGCCCCAGTAGGAATAATTTTTATAGTAAGAAAAAAATATTCTATTTCCCCAAAACTGTTAAACAATCATTATGGGAGACCCTTGGGTGGCTCAGTCAGTTAAGGTCTGCCTTCAGCTCAGGTCATGATCCCGGGGTTCTGGGATCAATCCTGCATCTGCTCCTTGCTTGGCGGGAAGCCTGCTTCTCCCTCTGCCTGCTGCTCTCCCTGCTTGACAAATAAATAAAATCTTTAAAAATATCATTATGATAAAAAATTCACACTCAGCGTAAAAAGCTCAAACAGCACCAAAGTGTACAAATTAAAAAATAAAAATCTCCTATCTCTAACCATCTTTCTTCAGCCCCTCCCGAAACAATTATAGCTGGCATTTATTGAGTGCTTACTCTTTGCCAGGAAGTACTCTAAGCACTTTTTAAACACATGTTAACTAATCTAAACCTTGTTACAACCCAAAGAGGCAGATATAATCATTACCCTTATTTTACTAAGGGAAAACTTGCACAGGTCAGGTTCTCTGGGAAGCCAACTCAAGAGGAAATTTAGAGTATAGTATGTTTATTCATTCAATCTAGACACCATTTACTCTTGGGGCGCCTGGGTGGCTTAGTCGGTTAAGCGTCTGCCTTCGGCTCAGGTAATGATCCCAGGGTCCTGGGATCGAGTCCCTCATCGAGTCCCGCATCGGGCTCTCTGCTCAGCGGGGAGTTTGCTTCTCCCTCTCCCTCTGCCCCACCCCCCCACCCCGCTTGTATGCACTTGTGTGCATGCTCTCTCTCTCAGATAAATAAAATCTTAAAAAAGACGCTGTTTACTCTCAATATGGACTAACTCCAGTACATGAATCATTAGAAGACTTGTTGAAGAAAGAGCAAAAGCAATAGATTTCACTCAAATAAAGAACATACCTTGGGGCGCCTGGGTGGCTCAGTCATTAAGCATCTGCCTTCGGCTCAGGTCATGATCTCAGGGTCCTGGGATCAAGCCCTGCATCGGGCTCCCTGCTCGGCGGGAAGCCTGCTTCTCCCTCTCCCACTCCCCCTGCTTGTATTCCCTCTCTCGCTGTGTCTCTCTTTGTCAAATGAATAAATAAAATCTTAGGGAAAAAAAAAAAAGAACATACCTTGGGCGCCTGGGTGGCTCAGACGGTTGAGTGTCTGCCTTCGGCTCAAGTCATGATCCCAGAGTCCTGGGATCGAGTCCCGCCTGCTTCTCCCTCTGCCAGCCACTCCCCCTTCTTTCTCTCTCTCTCTCTCTGTCAAATAAATAAATAAGATCTTAAAAAAAAAAATACCTTTTTTTTTGTTTTATTTATTTAAGTAACCTCTACACCCAACATGGGGCTCGAACTCAAGACCCCAAGATCAAGAGTTGCATGCTCTCCCAACTGAGCCAGCCAGATGCC
This sequence comes from Neomonachus schauinslandi, assembly GCF_002201575.2. Lineage (NCBI taxonomy): Eukaryota > Metazoa > Chordata > Mammalia > Carnivora > Phocidae > Neomonachus > Neomonachus schauinslandi. The sequence continues at coordinate 82,338,922 of NC_058411.1, forward strand.
CTAGGACCTATCTTTCTTAATTGCAGTCAAGTATACTGACAATATTATGGTCTCTTAACATGGAGCTTGAACTCACAACCCTGAGATCAAGAGTCAGAGGCTTAACCAACTGAGCCACCCAGGTGCCCCTATTATGTCTTTTTAAAAATTTTTTTAGAGAGCAAACATGCAAGAGTGGGCAAGAGGGGAGAGAAGGTGGGCAGAGGGAGAGGGAGAGAGAATCTTAAGCAGGCTCCACTTTCAGCATGGAGTCCAAAGCAGGGCTCTGTCTCACAACCTTGATATCATGACCTGAGCTGAAATCAATAGTCGACATGTAACCAACTGAGCCACCCAGGCACCCCTGGTCTTCTTCTATGAACACATTTAAAGAGGGTCCTTACAGAAAGGCACCAAACTTCAGGGTGGCTAGAAATAGGGAAACTAGCCTGGTCATTTTGAGTCATTCTGGCCATGGGAGAGAGGTCTAGGGGTTATATCTTAGGAACAATCTTTTGGAGTAAAAAGGTAATTGGGGGGCGCCTGGGTGGCTCAGTTGGTTAAGCCACTGCCTTCGGCTCAGGTCATGATCCTGGAGTCACAGGATCGAGTCCCGCATCGGGCTCCCTGCTCGGCAGGGAGTCTGCTTCTCCCTCTGACCCTCCCCCCTCTCATGCTCTCTCTCATTCTCTCTCTCAAATAAATAAATAAAATCTTAAAAAAAAAAATTTAAAAAAAAAAAAAAAAAAAGGTAATTGGGCCTTAGTTTTCTCTAAATCCTGAACGCCTTTTCAAGCTAACTTGCAGCAAATTGGACATCTAGGTATGTGTTTAGTTCCAGGGATTCCTTTAAGTCTGTTATTTTCTTTATTACTATTTTAAGGCATGCACATTTGTGATATTTTAACTTACTGGAGAAAATAAAATTTAGACAGTAAAGGAGAAAAGAAAAAGGGAGCCAGAGAGCAAAAACTCATCAGCTTGCCTGTGCCCAGTAATGTCCAGGGAAGACTGGGGTCTAACTCCCAATTTCACTACCAGAACAAAGAATTTATGACTCCCCAAAAGTTTTTAGAACATTTTCAAATTATTATTGTGAATGTTCCCTACCCTATATTCCAAATCCCACAAAGAAATCACTTCTGAAATTGCCCTTTATTTTTTAGAAGTAATTTCTATGCCCAACATGGGGCTCAAACTCATGACCCCAAAGTCAAGAGTCGTATGCTCTACGGACTGAGCTAGCCAGGTGCCCCTGAGGTTGCCCTTTCATTAACTTGACCTCAACAAGCAAAAAACTGAATTTATTTCCTTCATACACCAGTCTCCCAAACTTCCTTTACACTTGTGTTTCTTATCTGATGAAGGGCCCATTCACCACCAGCTTCCTAAGCCAGGATCTAAGCATCATTTGTGCTAGGGACCTCACCTTACCCCCTCTCCCAAATAATACTCATGTCCTGGGAATTCTACCTTCCAAATTATCCAGAATCCATCCACTTCTCTCCATTTGCACTGCCTCTTCATTAGTTTGGGGCACCATCATCTTTTGCCATAATGACACCAACAGCCTAAGTGGTCTCCTCACCCTTAGGCTCCCTCCCTTCTAATTCATTTGCCACACCGCACCCAGAGTGATCTTTTTAAAACATAAATCTAATAACGTCGTTCTTCGTTTAAAATCTTTGAATACTGAAGTTCAAACTTCTGAATATAGATTATTAGGCACTGAAGGATGTGGCCGCTTCATCCCTCCACACACCATATTCTCTGTTCCATAATGAACTTTCAGTTCCCCGAACCCAATTTTTTCAATTATCTACGGGCTTTTGCCCACGCGGTTCTCTGCTTGAAACACCCTTCCTTATACTCTTCTTTTGGGTAACTCGGATGCATCCTCCAGGTTCCAGGTCAGGTGTCACTTGCACAGCCCAAGTAGGTAGGCTTTATTCCGGACGGGTGCCCTCTGCGTGGTCCAGCCGACTTGTGTCTTCCAGGCGGGCAAGACCCTGACGGCGCCCTCGACACTCCATCAGTGTGGGCCAGTTGAAAAACTTGTCAGAGCAGACCCAGAGGCTTGCAGCGCCAGTTCACTACAGGTACGTAGCACACCAAGCTTTGGCCCCGCAGAGCAGACACACCCAAAGCTACCAGGGGCCCGCGCAGGGTACAAGACCGCTGTCCACTGTCCGGAACCCAACCCTGTACGGGGGCCCGCCTCCCACGCTGCGTCGGGGGTGGGGCAGGGCGGGGCACTGGGCGCCGGCGAACGGCGTGCGACGAGCGGGGGGCGGGGCCAGGGGCGGAGCGGAGCGCGCATGCGCGGTCGCCTTTGTGTGGGTCGAGCGGCGGCGGCGGCGGCGGCGGCAGTGGCGGTCCCACTGGCAGGCGGGCAAGAGGGGAGTCCGGGCGGCGTCCGGCGTGGGAGCCGGGGGACCACCATGGTAAAGAAGCGGAAAGGCCGCGTCGTGATCGACTCGGACACGGAGGACAGCGGCAGCGATGAGAACCTGGATCAGGTGAGGGCAGGCCGCGGAGGCGCGGGCCAGCGGAGCGGGAGGGCTGACTCCGGGCCATGGGAGCCTGGAGCCGGCCGGGCCCCGGGCCTCCCGGCCCGAGCTCCCGGCCCGCCCCGTGCCCTGACCTCCGCTGCCACCTCTTTCTTGTCCTCCCCGCAGCTCCCGGGCCCCTCGGAGTCCGGACGGGGCCTGGAGACGGAGCCCAGAGGACTTGGCGCCTTGGGCGGGGAGGCGGGGCAGGGACCAGGCTGGTGGGCCTCGGGCTCGGGGGACCAGAGGGGTCCGTGATCTGCCGAGATCAGATCGGAGCAGCGGGCTGCAGGCCTGGCGATCCGGGCCCAGAGAGATAGGAAGTATCATACGCCCGCCAACCCGGGAGGCTGGGAGATTTTGGAGGAGGTGCAAGGGTGAGTGTGGGGTGGTGGGGGCGGGGGGCGAGATGGTGCGGGCTCTGGAAGATGAAGTTTTTCAGACTAGAGGTGTGGACCTGGAGGAGAGACACCCTTAAACGTTCCGGGGAACCTATGCGGTGCTTGATGAGGAAGACTTAGGTGTGGGCACAAATCTATTTGGCAACTAGGGTCGTTTGTGGTTGAAAAGGGTTCCCGTTGAGATGTCAGACCAAAGAAAACTCCTGGGAGAAGGAAAGAGGGCAGAAGTGGATAAATATATAGGACGACTTGGAAGGACTATGACTTTGGCCTCTTGGCTCTTTTCATGCAGCATCCCAGAATTCTTTCTTACTTGAAGATTGTGCAGGAACCATTGAAAGTAACTTTTGGTCTCACTGTCTTGGGGTTGAACTGTTTTTGTGCTCTGGAAAATACTGTAGGGAGGAAGCTGTCCTTTACAACAGTGCTCTAGTGATACTAGAAGATTCAAAGACAGTTTCCCCTCATGTTTTGGGAACAAATGATACAAAGAATATGCAAGAGGTAGTAGCTTTATAAGTTAAGTAGAGGGAGTACTGAACTTAGAATCTGAAATTTTGAGTTCTAGGCTGGCTGTGCTGTTTTCTAGCTATGTATCTTTTGTCTGTAACTGTAAAATCTAGATACATTAGCCTTTAGTAGCAAATTGGGCTATTATAAGGATCAAGTATTTTTAAGAATTAATATTGGTACAAGCACTTGCAAACTAAGGCTTTTGTATCAATGGCTTCTTGGGGATTCTTTGTATTAGGCCACAAGTCTCAGGACTAAAGTATTAGGGCATAAAAGAGGTGGACTTTAAGAAGGAGGGACTGGAAATGTGTTGAAGAAAAGAGGCCTGTTTTGAAAATGGTGGTATGGAGGTGGGAAAGTCGTGGGGCTTCATCAAAGGGAGAAAACCTTGTTTGGGGATAGGAATTGAAAGGTAAATTGAAAATGTTCTCACTGAAAGGCTCCTGAAATTTACAAAAATATAAAAAATATATTCTTGGCTGGAAAAATTTGTTCGATAATTTTAGACTGGTACTTAAGAGGATTAGAACTTTTTTTTTATCTAGAAATGTGGGTATTTCCAATAAAAACATCAGCTACCATTTACATAGTGCTTGAGGTGAACTAGTCACTCAATTAAGTACTTTATCTACATTGTCAAGTTTTCAAATTATGGTGAACTTGGTATCATTTTCTCCATTTTACATATGAGGAAGATGGAGATTGAAGAAGTAACATACCTAAATTCACACAACTTGTTAGTGGTACAGTGGAATTTGAACTCCAAATCTGCACGATAGTAAGGCACATATTCTTCACTATACCAACTTAATCTGTTAGTCTTTTAATTTTTCATAGTGCAAATTGAGAATGTGTTTCATGGTCATTTTCCACATTGCTAGAATTCATGTTTGTAAAGTACATTGAATAGTTTGGAGGAAATTGTTACATCAATTAAAAAGATTATTTGGGAGCTTCTTTGGTAAAGCACTCTAAGACATCTGTTCTGATGATGAATGAACTAAGCTGCAAATTACTCTGTCTGTAATGATTTTCCACAGAATTCTAACAAATGAAATGAGTTCAGAGCTTCCTTTTGTGGTAAAGAGGTTTTACCTGATCCACAAAGAGCTCTTCCAAAGTGGACACTGGAAGGGATTGCAACTTTAAACCCAGCTCTATCTATCTATAAAAAGAAATTAGCATAAAATTTGTAAGTAATACTTAACACAATTTAACAGCAATTTCAACTTTCTCCTCTTCAACCACTGTCATTGGCATTCTTTTATCAGATGGGAACCAGATCAAAATTCCCTTTCCCAGCACATCCTAACAGAGGCACCTGTGCCTTCTGTCTGTCTAGCTGTTCAGTGCTGCACCAGGCTCTCAGAGGAATCAAAAACAAAGATCTCTGCCCTCTAGAAGTTTTCACCAGAGACCGTTAGCAAAAGTTCAAAGTCAGGCCGGTTTGGGGGTCTTTGGAATCCTCAGAACAAAATTAATGCATCTGGGCCTTTCTAACCAAGATGCCTTGGGCTGCTCCATCTAGTTCTGGGTCTTCAGTGGGGGTATAACATCATATTTGCTGTCTAGTGTAAGGTCCTTGTGGAAAAGACAAAACCGTAACAAACCTCTGAGTGTCTAGTGTAAGAGTAAAGCAGTTAGAAAGGAGGTCCTTTGTTCTCAGATTTTCCAGATGGGAATAGAAGTCATTATGTCAGAAATATTATTTCCAACTTAGTCCTTGCTGAAAGTGAGGCAGGTGAGCCTACTATGCTGATTCTTCCTGGTGGTGGGAGGAGGACCACCTGTGTCAGAAGCTGCCTGGGTTGCTTATTTAAAATGTACTTTGCAGGGGCTCCCATCCCAGACCTACTGAATCAGACCCTCAGGGGATAGAGCCCTGGACTCTGCATTTTTACCAGGTACAACCCAGGTACTCATTTATTTTAATGATTGAGACCACTGTCTGTGTGCAAGTTAATCTTTTTGGTAAGACACTCTAAGTAGTTTGGGAGAGAAATAGCCTCCTGTCCCGGCTATAGTGTGTGCATAACTGAAGAAACTTGACGGAGATGTTTGAGGTAGCAAAGCTGTTGGCTTTTAAATCTCTGAAGCTATTTGAATTGTTGGGATGCTTTTTATTGAAGCCTGTTTCCTTTTTTTCCTTTCTTCATGATGGGAAGAGAGGTGTGTAGGAACTGAATCAGAGTAGTTTAAAATTGGTTTAGCTTTGAAAGGTTTTAAAAACTCAGACCTTTGAGGGGCGCCTGGGTGGCTCAGTCGTTAAGCGTTTGCCTTCGGCTCAGGTCATGGTCCCAGGGTCCTGGGATCTAGCCCCATGTTGGGCTCCCTGCTCCGCGGGAAGCCTGCTTCTCCGTCTCCCACTCCCCCTGCTTGTGTTCCCTCTCTCGCTGTGTCTCTCTCTGTTAAATAAATAAATAAAATCTTTAAAAAAAAACAAAACCCAGACCTTTGAGAATTTGAAGGATTTCTTTTAACATGTGACCTGATAGTGACCTTATTTTTTATGTTGGGCACACCCTTTCTTCAACATTTTTTTAAGGATTTATTTATTTTAGAGAGAGTGCGAGCTAGTGAGCACATATGAGTGGGAGGGGTAGTGGGAGAGAGAATCTCAAGCAAGACTGCACTCAGCACAGAGCTGGATGTGGGGCTCTATCTCACAACCCTGAGATCACAACCTGAGCCGAAACCAAGAATCAGATGCTTAACTGACTGCGGCCCCCCCCCTCAACACAGACGCCCTATTTTGAACATTTTTAAAATTGCAAATTCTGAAGATACTTGCTTTTGGCACCTCTTGGAAAAGAGTTTGAGGCAAACGTAGGTTGGTTGGTTGGTTTGTTTGTTTCCCCATCATGTACTTCCATGGAAATAATGTATGTCACTCGTTATGGAATAATATTTATGCAATGGGTCTTATAAAATGAAAAGCATCCAAGATAATAAAGGAATAGAGTTCTCTATTCAGATTAATACAACTCAGTATTTATAAAAACTATACCCTGCCTTTCTCAAGAAAAAAAAAATTGAGCTACTTGCATACTGGAATGCTTTATTTCATAATTTCCTCTCATTTAAAATGGTGGTGTTGTCATGTCCTCTTTTTCTCTGCTTATGATACTTGAAGTAGCAATAATTATATTTGTCTTTGAAAGAACAGACCCCTAAGTATTTTCTAGGAGTTATTTTTAGATATTATATGTAAAAAAATGACATTGTTATAAAGTATCCTTCCATAAACCTTCCCCATAAAAGTTGGGAAATTTATTTAAAAAAAAGATTTTATTTATTTGAGAGAGTGAGTGAGTGAGAGCACAAGCTGGGGGAGAGAGAGAGGGAGGAGCAGACTCCTCGCTGAGCAGGGAGCCCAACACAGGACTTGATCCCAGGACTCTGAGATCATGACCTGAGCTGAAGGCAAATGCTTAACTGAGCCACCCAGGCACCAGAGTTGGAAAGTTTAAAAGTTGTGCTGCTTTTTATAGTCTTTTTTATATTTCATAGAAGTCTAGGATGAAAAACTTGTGAGAAGTGTCAGTGTTAACTTGTGAAGTTTTTAATTTGTGTCATAATGTTGCATCCAGCTTGATGTAACTCATTTGCTAATTTCACTCACCTTTTCTGTGCAGGGAAGATTGAGTCCCCCTGGGAGCTTTAGCAGAGAGGCTTTTAGGAAAAATTCAACACCAGATCTATTGGTGTACTTATTGCTCCCTTCCTAGACTGTAAGTTCCCCAAGGGCAGAGATTGTTTATCTTTCAACAAATGTGTTAGACAGTGTTAGGCACTGAGACTATTGGGTGAACAAAATGGAAGCAGTTTCCACTTTCAAGATTAGAGGAGACAGGAGGGGGTTTGAGTGTGGGGCAGGCATTGCCCAGAGAGTCATTTCCTCACAGTTTCACTAGAGGCTGTGAGGGAAGAGCAAGGATACTGTGAGATTGTGACAAGTGGCCCTAGACTACCCTGGAGGGAGTAACACTTAAACGGACTTGGAATATGTGTTAAGGAAAAGATTAGGAGACTGAAGAGTACAGAGACGTGTTGAGTGTTCATGGTTGAGGGACCAGCAGCATTGCTCAAAAGCATTGGGGCAGGAAGGACCTAGCACCCTAATGAAACTGAAAGAAACACACAGTGACTGGAATATAACAAGTTGGAGAGAGAAGGTACAAAGGAAGCTGCAGTAGTCCCTGTTTGGACCCTTTGAAGATGGAAAAGTCAGTTTAGTGAATCGCAACCAGCATTAAAAATGAAAATGAAATTGAACCAAATAGAAAACATCAGGGGTGCCTGGCTGGCTCAGTCGGTAGAGCATGTGACTTTTGATCTTGGGGTTGTAAGTTTGAGCCCCATGTTGGGTGTAGTGATTACTTTAAAAAAATCTTTAAAAAGAAAGAAAACATTATGTGTCAGACTTAGTAAAAAGGAGTATTGTTTTCTGTAACCTGTATTTTGCGTATATACATATACATGTATACTGGCTTATGAGTTAGAATTGATCTTACTGTGGGCTGGGGTTAAAAAGAAGTTTTAAAGTTATTGGTAGGGCCATGTTGGCAATGTTAAGGGACTTTGAACTTGATTCTGAGGGTAATGAGAAACCACTGAAGGATTTTAAGCTTGAAGAGGTGTTCACATTTGTTTTTTAAAAAGTTTGCTTAGGGGACGCCTGGGTGGCTCAGTCGGTTAAGCGTCTGCCTTCGGCTCAGGTCATGATCTCAGGGTCCAGGGATCGAGCTCCACATCAGGCTCCCTGCTCAGCTCTCCCTCTCCCTCTCCCTCTGCTGCTCCCCCTGCTTGTGCACTCTCTCTCTCAAAAAAAAAAAAGTTTGCTTAGGCTATTACATGGAGAGTAATCTGGAGAAGGGACATCAGTTAGGTGGCAGAGAGAGGAGTCCAGGTGAGAGATGGTGGAAAGCATAAGTTCCACTAGAATGGAAGCTCCAGGAAGGCAAGGCTGTTTGTTCACTGTAGTATCCCTGCACCCTAGGGGATGGTATGCAGCAGGTACCCCGTCAATGTTTGCTGAATGAATGCCTGACTTGGACTGGTATGGTACTCACAGAGACAACAAAAGTAGATTTGATTGGACAGAATATTCAGGATAAAGAGAGGACTTGATGATTGATTAGATGTTGGGGGTGAGGAAGAGGAAGTCCTGGCATGAGATGGGGAACGCAGAGGAAGATCAGATTTAAAGGTGAAGAGTTTAAAGTTGTCCGTGAGAGATCTCAGTGATGACGTCAAGTAGGTAGTTGAAAATAATGCCTGCCTGGGGCACGTGGGTGGCTCAGTTGGTTGAGCATCGACTCTTGGCTTCAGCTTAGGTCATGGTCTCAGGGTCCTGAGATCCAGCCCTACATTGGGCTCTGCACTCAGTGCGGAGTCCGCTTGTCCCTGTCCCTCTGCTCTTCCCCCTGCTCACTTGCACGCTCTCTCTCTTTCTCTCTCTGGAATAAATAAATAAAATCGTTAAAAAAAAAGAGAGAGAAAAAATAATGCCTGACACGGAGTAAGCACTTAATCTTGTTGAATATGCAAATGCTACTTGGCATATCCATGGTGGAAAGTTTTCTGACTTTTCTGGTTACAGCAGGATTACTCAGAGATAAGAGCGTCAGTTTGGAAGTTCTTACTTCAGCCCCTCTACTGTAATACTGATAACCCTTCTTTAAAGTGTAGAAGAAATGTATATTAGTTAGTGTATTAGAAAAGGAAACCAAGTAAAAACAAGTAACAGTAGTAGAATTTTTAAAAATTTTCTGTACCTTTTGTTTTGAATGGGTTGAAAATGATTTTGTCAATTTTGTAACATTGTGGGCATTTTTACAACTCAGTATTTTATCTACAATTATAATTACTTGGCTGGAAATTTGAAGGGGAAGTTGCCACATTTAGTGCCAATCATCTGAAATATAAAGGATTTTATACTGTCACTTTGGAATTAACTCAGAAAGGTTTTTGTATGTATGTTCATTGTTTGGATTTATTTTCTTTCAATAAAAATAGTAGGGGGACACCTGGGTGGCTCAGTCAGTTAAGCATCCAATTCTTTTTTTTTTTTTTTAAGATTTTATTTATTTATTTGCCAGAGAGAGAGAGCATGTGAGAGCACAAGCAGGGGGAGCAGCAGAGGGAGAGTTAAGAAGCAGGCTCCCCCCTGAGCATGGAGCTTGATTCAGGACTCGATCCCAGGACCCTGGGATCATGACCTGAGCTGAAGGCAGATGCTTAACCGATTGAGCCACCCAGGCATCCTGAAGCATCCGACTCTTAATTTCAGCTCAGGTCATGATCTCAGGGTACTGGGACTGAGCCCCACATCAGGCTCCACACTCAGCAGGGAGTTGCTTTTCTACCTCTCTCTCCCTCTGCCCCTCCTCCCACTTGGGCACACATGTGTGCGTGCTGTGTCTCTCTCTCTCAAATAAATAAATAAATCTTTCCTAAAACATTAAAAAATAAAAATAGTAGATGCTTGTTGAAACAGTTCCAGCAAAACAAATACCTCTCTGCCCCAAAAACTTACATACACCCAATGGCTCCATTCCTTACTCTTGAAAGGTAGCCAAGTGTCCATCATTGGAATCCTGTTCCTCTACCTATAGTTTTGATATGAAAGAAAGAATAGGAATTAACATCTCAAATCTGTTTCTTTTCTTTTCTAGAGGGGGAGGGAGGAAAGGAAAGGGAGAGAAAGAAAGAGAGATGGGGAAGGGCAGAGGGAGAGGGAGAATCTTAAGCAGGCCCCATGCCCAGTGTGGAGCCCCACACGGGGCTCAGTCTCACAACCCTAAGATCATGACCTGAGCCCAAATCAAGAGTCAGACACTTAACTGACTGAGCCATCCAGGTACCCCAACATATCAAATTTAAACCTATGTGAATTACTACTCTTTCCTCATTATCTCTCTAGTTCTCCCTCTTCTCTTTGTCCCTGTGACTACTTCCCACGTCCAGGTCACCATCCACTCTGATGACATTGCTGAGGTTTCCTTCTGACTCCTTCCTGCACGTCCACTCTAGCCCCTCTGGTCTGTTCCTCTGTCAGTCAGAGTGCTCTTTAAAAAAATCCTCTGGGGATGGTTACTCCACCTAAAACCATTTGATGCCTTCGCATTGCCTTCAAATAAGAATGCTTGCTCCTGGTCTTGCTTTATAAACCCTGGAATGAACTCGTTTCTTCTTACCTCTAACCAACCTTACTCTTTTCTCCCCCTTGCCTGCTAAGCTCCAGTCACGGTTCTTCTTCAGTTCTTTTTTTTTTTTCCCAGTTCTTCTTCAGTTCTTTGACCAAGCCAAGCTCTTGCCAGTTCAGGCCCTTAGCTATTCCATCTGGAGATTTCTGTCCAGAAAACTGCACCTCTCTTTCCTCCTGAGTTTCTAGTCTCAGCCTAAATGCCGTTGTCTCCGAGAAGCCCCCACAGATCACCCTATCACAGATCTATTCCCCATTCACTTGATTTACTTCCTTCTTAGCACTTATCAGGAGATACAATGAGTTGTTTCTGTTTATTGTCTCTCCCTCACTCAGTTTTAAATTCCATGAGGTCAAGGACTACGTATCCTTTTTTCATGACTGTCTACCCAGGGCTCGGTGGTACATGATAGGTGCTGGTAGTAGGGTGACCATCTGTCCTGGTTTGCCTGGAACTGAGGACTTTCCTAGAATTCAGGACTTTCAGCGCTAAAACCAGGACAGTCCTGAGCAAACCAAGATGTTTGGTCACGCTAGCTGGTAGTAATTATTTACAGTACTTATATTTGTGGAATGAATAAGGGAAAAAGACCTCAGCATGCTAATTAGCCATAGAAACCCCTAGGGCCTACCCATATGGGCTTTTAGTCTCATTTCTAGGGTCTAGAATATGTATCCTACTTTCATGTGATCATGGAGGTTTGATTAAAGAGATGAGATTTAATTTCCTTTAAGTGAGAGGGAGCTAAGTTGCTTTATTACCAATTGATCCTGACATGACATCACAAAATGTATACTGTGAAGGGGGGGAGGATTAAATCCTAAGGTTTATGAGTCTTCACGTGTTGATGGGATTAGAATTCTAATCTTAACCAGAAAAATGCTATTTTAACAATCATTACGTAAGTGCAGTTAGATTTGCTTTATTTTAGGGTCTGAGTTTTGGCAGTCCAGTTTAATGTTAAATAAGGCTTTTAAGCAATGTTAATGAAACTGCTCTAGAAGCCAGTTGTGTCCTACACAGCCATACCTGTAGTATGTTGGGCACTGGCCTTGATTTAACCAGATCTTTAGTTCAGCTTAAATTTGATATACCATGCTGTCACCCCCGACTGCCATTCCCTTAGACAAATACCAAGATAAGTAGGGAAGGTTTTCACTGGATGAGATGAAATACGGGGACAGTAGTGAGAGAGAACCACTGGACACACAGAATCGTCTCAACCAGCATGGTACAGTTGAATCCAGCTGTTAGGAGAGAGCTGCAGATGGACCTACACCCTGTGCATGAATTAGTTTTAGATTGGCTTTTTCAAGTCCAGGTGTTGGATCAGTCACCACTACAAGTAGTAAATCTGATGGTCTCTTCACCTGTGCATGTTGGAAAGACCTTTCTGTTGCACCTTGGTCTGTTTAGCTGTACTTTTGAGCCCTCAGTAGACTAGGGGACTTAACTATAAAGAGTAACCTTGTCACGCATTCCCCCAGTAACTTCCTGTACAAATCTTAACTTGTGGAAAGGGTATATATCACACTATTAAGAAGGTCTTTGCTGTCACCATACTATTGTTAATATGGTATTTATGTCATAGGAGAAGAGGGACTGTGTCTGTCAGATGCAGTTGTTGATAAAGGAGAGCCATTGTTAGGTTTTTAGTATAGAGTGGAACTTTAGCAGGAAGGCAGTTTTAACATTTTAACACTTCAGGGCGCCTGGGTGGCTCAGTTGGTTAAGCGACTGCCTTCGGCTCAGGTCATGATCCTGGAGTCCCTGGATCGAGTCCCGCATCGGGCTCCCTGCTCGGCGGGGAGCCTGCTTCTGCCTCTGACTCTCCCCACTCTCATGTGCTCTCTCTCTCTCATTCTCTGTCTCAAATAAATAAAATCTTTAAAAAAAAAAAAAAACAAAAAACATTTTAACACTTCAGTTATAGTAACTTTTAATGAATGTCTACTAATAATAGTGATGTTTCAGGGTAGGATTTGATTGATAGTTATCTAAACCCCTGTTATAATGAGTTGGTATTAAAACAGATTTCTAGTGCATTTGTGGACCTCAAAGGGTCAGGAAAGAGATTACTTGCCAGAAATCTTTCTAAATTTTATAAAATTCGCATTAAGGTAATGTGGGGAAAAAGATAATAGTAAAGGCTGTATGCCAGTTACCAGGTAACCCAGCAGTCCCACTTCTAGGTATTTACCCAAGTGAAATAAAAACTTACATTTAGGGGTACCTGGGTGGCTCAGTCAGTTAAGCATCTGACTCGATTTTGGCTCAGGTCATGATCTCAGGGTCCTGGGATCAAGCCTGACATTGGGCTCCACACTTAGCAGGGATGAGGATTTTCTCTCCTTCTCCCTCTGGCCACCCCCCTCCCACTCGCGCTATCTCGCCCACATGCACTCTCTCTCAAATCTTTTTTTTTTTTAAGATTTTTAAAAAATTTATTTGGGAGAGAGAGCCACGAGCAGCAGGGAGGGGCAGAGAGAGAGGGAAAGGGTGAAGCAGACTCCCCCCTGAGCGCCTGGGTGGCTCAGTTGGTTAAGCGACTGCCTTCGGCTCAGGTCATGATCCCAGGGTCCTGGGATCGAGCCCCGCATCGGGTTCCCTGCTCGGCGGGAAGCCTGCTTCTCCCTCTTCCACTCCCCCTGCTTGTGTTCTCTCTCTCGCTGTGTGTGTCTCTCTCTCTGTCAATTAAATAAATAAATAAAATCCTTAAAAAAAAAAAGACTCCCCCCTGAGCAGGAGGCTTGATGCGGGCTCGATCCCAGGATCTGGAGATCATGACCTGAGCTGAAATCAAGAGTCAGATGCTTAACCAACTGAGTCACCCAGGCGCCCCTAAAATAAATCTTAAAAAAAAAAAAAAAATCTTACATGTACACAAAAACCTGTGTATGAACATGTAATTGCCTCCAGATGGAAACAACCCAAATGTTTTTCAAGTGGTAAAGTGTGGTACATCCACACAATGGAATACTACTTAACAATAAAAAGGAACAAACTACCAATATGTGCCGCAGCATGGATGAATCTCAAATGCATTATGCTAAAAAGCCAGACTCAAAATGCTGCATACTATACGGTTCTATTTATGTGATATTCTACAACAGATCTATGGTTGTTGGAGGATGGAGGGAGGGATATAAAGAGCACTAACTTCCTGAAAAGGCTAAAGATCATAAGAACACTCTACTTTTTTTTATACCAAGACAGTAACTCCTCTTGATCAAATGCAAATTACAGCAATATTTGTGGGGATGATAGAACTGTCCTATATCTTGATTGTGGGAATAGTTAAACTGTATGTATTTGTCGAATTCTTAGAATTTATGCATAAGAAAGGATAAAATGTACTATATGTAAGTTACACCTTGGGTTTTTTTCCTTCAATTTTATTTTTAATTTTATTTATTTTTAATTAATTAATTTATTTATTTATTTATTTTAAAGATTTTATTTATTTATTTGAGAGAGAGAATGAGACAGAGAGAGAGAGCACGAGATGGGGGAGGGTCAGAGGGAGAAGCAGGCTCCCCGCCGAGCAGGTAGCCCGATGTGGGACTCGATCCCGGGACTCCAGGATCATGACCTGAGCCAAAGGCAGTCGCTTAACCAACTGAGCCACCCAGGCGCCCTATTTTTATTTTTTAATCAGAGAGAGAGAGCAAGCGAGGGAGCACAAGCAGGGGGCGTGGCAGGCAGAGGGAAAAGCAGGCTCCCTGCTGAGCAAGGAGCCCGATGCGGGACTTGATCCCAGGACCTTAGGATCATGACCTGAGCCGAAGGCAGCCACTTAACCAGCTGAGCCACCCAGGCATCCTCATTTATTTTTTAAAGATTTCATATATCAGCGAGAGAGAGAGTGTGCACGCACCTGAGTGGAGGGAGGGGCAAAGGGAGAAGGACAAGCAAACTTTCCACTGAGCACAGAGCCTATTGCAGGGCTCAAGCCCTGGACCCAAGATCATAATCTCAGCTGAAGCCAGATGCATAACTGACTGAGCCACCCAGGTGCCCCTGTTTTTGTTTTTGTTTTTTAAGATTTTATTTTTAAGTAATCTCTATACCCAATGGGGGGCTCATACGCACAACCCCAAGATCAAGAGGCATGCTCCACCAACTAAGCCAGCCAGGTGCCCCCTCAGGTTTTTAAAAGACAGTAAACACACATACTTACTGCTGTAATTTGCATTGGTCAATAGGAGTTTCTATTTTGGAATGAAAAAGTAGTGTTCTTATGATCTTCGGCCTTTTCAGGAAGTTGGTGTGGTACCTCTCTTCAATGAAATGAGAAGAGTAACATTTCATGACTACTTATGAAGGAAGAGAGCGGGTCAGCTGTTAATCTGAGAAGGTCATTTTCTCATTCTGGCCAGGGGAGTATACACCTAAAATAGAAAGAGACTGGAAGAAGAAAACAGATACTTTGTAGCAAGTCTATTATTTTAAAATCCATCTTGGCACTTGACTTATAATTGTATAGCACCATCATCATCAAGAAATAATACTACTAGTATTTATTAGTTGTATTTTTGTCTTTTTTGGCAGAAGGGAAAAATGTTTTAGACTGGTAAACCATGACTGAATTACGAGGTAGGGTATGCCTGCCCTGGTTTGAATTCTGGCTCTATCATGTACTAGCTGTGTTACCCTGAGTAAGTTTCTAACCTTTCCTGCTGCTTAGTTTCTTTATCTTCAAATGGGGATGAAGACAGTACTTACCTTCAGGTTGTCCTGAAGATTAAATGTTAGATACTTAGAAAAGTACTTGGTGCCTAGTAAGTACAGTATAATTTTGGACTGGTGCTGATACTATAGAAGGTAAGAACCAGAGAAGTTTCCTTTTGTTGCATGTTTGAGTGACTGGACTGAGTTGGTGAGAAGTAACAGGAGAGAGGAACCATGTGAAAGCAAATTCTGGTTCTAGCCATGACACTTACTGGCACATCCCTCCCCCTGTAATCTGTCATAAATCACCAGGACAAAGCAGAGGTGGTGAATGGGAACATTTGGGTTGTCAAATTAGGATACTGATGTAGATGCCAGAACACTTACTGCTTGTTGTCAGGCTCTGGATTAACACCAAAAATATACTTATTTTACCCCCTGGTTCAAGCATTCAAAATAAAAGATGATCTTAGAAGGGCGCCTGGGTGGCTCAGTTGGTTAAGCATCTGACTCTTGATCTCAGCTCGGGTCTTGATCTCAGGGTCAGGAGTTCAAGCCCCGCTCTGGGCTCCTTGTTGGGTGTGGAGCCCACTGAAAAAAAAATTATCTTAGAAACTTGTAGTTTGTCAGCTTATTCAGAACAATCCCACAAACCCAGTTTTTCCATGACTACAATAAGAGGATGCTTGGAGTATTAGTTAGCTATACCAGTTAGAACAGTGAGCAGATTACCTTTGAAAATATGGTTCTCATATCAATTCCTAAGAATCAGTACTTGTGTAGCTTATAGAGGAAATGGTGACAGTTTGGGAGTAACCTCCAGTTCAGTTTTCTAGTCATTTTTGCATTTCAGACATATATTTCCCATTAAGAAGAGAGGGACAGATTTTGTCTTTAGTGCTTAGGAATACTGGCAGTCAGTCTTTTCGTGTGATAAAAGTTCCCATGATGACAACTTTGAATTGAAAGCACAAAGAGATGGAAGAGACCTAGGGAAGGTGGGCATTTGGCTATTCTTGAATGTTTTTTCTCTGTTGAACCAAACTCATGTGTCTACTTCTGCCCTGTTAGGAGCTCTTGTCTCTGGCAAAGCGGAAGCGAAGTGACTCTGAGGAGAAGGAGCCACCTGTGAGTCAGCCTGCAGCCTCCTCAGACTCTGAGACATCCAACAGTGATGACGAGGTGGGTGTGGAGGGGCTCGGCCCCAGGGACTGCGTGGTATTTGAGGGCCCTGAGGTGGTGACTCCTGACAGCCTCTTTTCCTTAAACGGAGACCATACTGCCTAAGATCTACCAGAACTTCTTAGGGAAAGAAAATTGTGTAAGGAAAGCTCTCGAATTGTCATGTGTCCTTGTGCTGTCAGTTACCTAGTGGGCCCCTCTGCAGGGCACTTGCGGTCATCGTTTAGTGGCTTGTTTCCAGCCCTGTTGCAAAAGAAGAGGCACAACCTGTTAGTCTTCATCTCTTTATTTTATCTATTTCTTGTCATTGTTTTCATTCCACTCTCATGTTAGAAAAGAAATTCTGGGGGCTCCTGGGTGGCTCAGTCAGTTAAGCATCGGACTCTTGATTTCAGCTCAGGTCATGATCTCAGGGCTGTGAGATCGAGCCCACTGTTGGGCTCTGTGCTCAGCAAGGGGTCTGCATGAAGATTCTCTCCCTCTGCCCCTCCCCCCACTCATGTGCAAGTACTCTCTCAAATAAATAAAGAAATCTTAAAAATAAAAGAGAGAGGGCACCTGGGTGGCTCAGTCGTTAAGCGTCTGCCTTCTGCTCAGGTCATGATCCCAGGGTCCTGGGATCAAGCCCCACATGGGGCTCCCTGCTCCGTGGGAAGCCTGCTTCTCCCTCCCACTCCCCCTGCTTGTGTTCCCTCTCTCGCTGTGTCACTCTCTGTCAAATAAATAAATAAAATCTTAAAAAAAGAGAGAGAATGCCATATGTTCAGGTGCCTGGCTGACTCAGTCAGTGGAGCATGCAACTCTTGATCTTAGGGTCCTGAGTTGAAGCCCCCCCCCCCACATTGGGTATGGCTTAAAAAATAAATAAAATATTTAAAAAAAAAATAATAATGCCGTGTGTTAGTGGGAAATACTTTAGCAAGGCAAGAGGCTTTCTTTGGATAGATTGAATCAACAGCCTCAGGGTGATGGTAATTTTTTTTTTTAATTAAAGGTTTTTATTTATTTATTTGACAGAGAGAGACAGCGAGAGAGGGAACACAAGCAGGGGGAGTGAGAGAGGGAGAAGCAGGCTTCCGGTGAGCAGGGAGCCTGATATGGGGCTCGATCCCAGAACCCTGGGATCACGACCTGAGCCGAAGGCAGACGTTTAACGACTGAGCCACCCAGGCGCCCCAATGGTGGTAATTTTTAAGGAGGAATATTCAGCTGTTCATTGTTTAAACCAAGGTGACTTTCCCAAACTGCCCACCACCAAACAAGGTTGTAAAAGATCTATAACCTTAATGGAAGAGAGGGATGAGGGGAAAGGTCTTTGAAGCCCTCCTACGTGTTCCTCATTTGATTTAAAATACTTTTTTTCCTTTAGTAATTTCCTGGAGAGAGGCCAGATACCACCTTTCTGTTGAAGCTCATACCCTGCAATCTTTGGGAGTGGGGTGGGAATAGATAGATAGATAGATAGATAGATAGGGGAGTCCCCCTCGGGGCTTGAACTCACCAACCCTGAGATCAAGACCCAAGCTGAGATCGAGTCAGACACTTAACCGACTAAACCACACAGGTGCCCCTAGGAAATATTTTTAACAGTGTATTTATTTTGTTTTAAAGTTCCACCAAAAAAAATTAAAAAATTAAAAAAAAATAAAGTTCCACTAAATTAAAAAAGGTTTTTATTATAATGAAATTTAATTAACATCTAGAATAATATTTACCAGTGCCCTGCATATGCAAATTAGGAGTGATTATATTCTGATTGGCTGTAGTGACGTTCTCTTAATCTTAAATAATTTAATCTAAAATTGCTTTCCATAGCAAGAGGTAGTGAAAATGTGGGGTTTTGGGCGCCTGGGTGGCTCAGTTGGTTAAGCAACTGCCTTCGGCTCAGGTCATGATCCCGGAGTCCTGGGATCGAGTCCCACATCGGGCTCCCTGCTCAGCGGGGAGTCTGCTTCTCCCTCTGACCCTATCCCCTCTCATGCTGTTTCTCTCTCTCTCAAATAAATAAAAAATTTAAAAAAAAAAGAAAATGTGGGTTTTTTTCTTTTGTTTATTTTTAATATACTATATTAACTAACTAGAGGAACTATAATTCCTCTCAAATTGATAAAATAACTCTGTTAGAAAAGCAGTAGGCTCTGTGAAGTAATTTTTTGCTTTTTTGTTTTTCTTTAAAAAAATGCATAGACAGTACAGGAAAATGTTGAAATAATTCCCTTTCCCACCATTCCTACATGAACTACTTTTATTTTTCATGTTTCAAAAGTCAGCTTCTGTGGGTTCCCCCCTAGTATCTGAGAAGTTTGAATCTGTGTTCCGTCTGGAATACCCTGTAACATGGTTATGGTCTTCGCAATTCCTTAAGATACAAGCAATAACTATCCTTTGAAGTATTTGGTTCTCCATAGTCCTGTCATTAGATCAAAGTTCTGGGTATGCAGTCACTGTAGGGAGTCCCTTTATCCTTTTTAGCTGCTTCTACCAGAAGGGCCGAGTATGTGTCAACCTCCTAGCATTAGAGGAGTCCAAAACTTGTACTAGAGTACATCCAGCGTTTCTAAAAGCTTTTACAGCTTACAGTTCCCTGTGTCACTCACAGCTACTTAACCAAGTCTAAATGTCCTCACCTTAGAATGCAACCCAACTGCTTATGCGCTTGTTGGAGAACAAGCTGACACGCAAGCGGCACCCTGCTCCCTGAGACTTTGAGTAACTTTCCCCCACGAGGTTCTTTGCTCTTGCTGCTACCTCCAGGTCCCAGGCTCTACTCCAGTCGCCTTTCCCCCACCCCCACTCGGAATAGCAGCCTCTATAACACGGTCATTCTGAAAGGTGCCTCTTTGGTTTGCATTTTGGCCCAGGCTACTAGCTTAGCACAGATGACCTCAAAGTTAGGGTGCATATTTCATTAACTTGGACAGTTAAACAAACTGTCCAAAAAGATTAAAATATTTTTTTAAAAAATCCTCGGGACGCCTGGGTGGCCAGCCAGTCGGTTAAGCATCTGCCTTCAGCTCAGGTCATGATCCCAGGGTCCTGGGATCAAGTACCGCATCGGGCTCCCTGCTCAGCACAGAGGCTACTTCTCCCTCTGCCTGCTGCTCCCCCTGCTTGTGCTCTCATGCTCTCTTTGCTCTATCTGGCAAATAAATAAATTTTTTAAAAATCTTAAAAAAAAAAAAATCCTGCCAACTACTGGAGAACTCAGTGGTATTACTCTGAACTCAGATTTATGGCTGCCTTAGAGATACTCTAAGGTAGGTAGGGGACTTCTGCAAGATCCTTAGAATGTGAAGTTTGAGGCAGAGGCTTTTGCTTTTTTTCCCTCTCTCGTGATATTCATACATCGCTGTAGGTAAAAACCACATACTGAAGTAATTTACTATGTCTTCTGATTTCTGCTGTGGTGCTTATATCCGTATGAGCTACAACATAGCCTTTTTGGAATTTGGTTGTTCAAGTTGCAGTTCTCAGGTAGAGTCTATGATCTAACTTCTGTTCTAGAAGCTACTCTGGAGTTTTTTTTTTTTTTTTTTTAATTTTTTTTTTTTTATTTTTTTTTTTTTTTACTCATGAGAGACAGAGCGAGAGAGAAAGGCAGAGGGAGAAACAGGCTCCCAAGGAGCAGGGAGCCCGATGCGGGACTCGATCCCAGGACCCTGAGATCATGACCTGAGCCGAAGGCAGATGCTTAACCATCTGAGCCACCCAGGCGCCCTGGAGTTTTTTTTTAAATACACCTCCCAGCCCTTCTCCCCTTCCACTCTTATTGTTCATTATTATTAGTAAGCCATGAATACTGGTAGAAGTATGTCGGTCCCTTCAGATTTGCTAGAACAGAAAACTGGTCAAGAACAACTGAGTTAGGGTGCCTGGGTGGCTCAGTTGGTTAAGCGACTGCCTTCGGCTCAGGTCATGATCCTGGAGTCCCGGGATCGAGTCCCGCATCGGGCTCCCTGCTCAGCAGGGCGTCTGCTTCTCCCTCCGACCCTCCCCCCTCTCATGCTCTCTCTATCTCATTCTCTCTCTCAAATAAATAAATAAAATCTTTAAAAAAAAAAAAAAAAAAAAAGAACAACTGAGTTAGAAAGCTAATGGGTGGTTTGTTAAAAGGGTAGACATGCCTTAAGTTTAGAGCCAGAAGGTAACTAGCTAATTAATCAGGAGCAGTAGAAGAGGGGAATAGAGAGAAGTTAATGGACATTTCCTATGCAGAAAAAACTGGTACATTGGACATAAAGTGTAAGGTTCAAGTAGGGAAGGAATAGTAGATATTTCGTGTGTAGTATCTTTGCAGGGAGGAAAACCTAAATTTAATGAAAGAGAATATACTTGTGTATTATGTTTGGTGAAGAGATTATTCTCAATGATATCTTGGGACACATGTGAAAATAAGATGCAAGACTCTTTCTGTAAGGCTTACATTGCCCAAGCCTGGGAAATTGGAAAGCACACTTCAGTGGTAGGTCATAAGACCATGGTGTGGCATTTTGGTGCTGTCACTTCCTGTCCCTGAAAGCATTTGATAGGGAAAACACCACCAAGGGTACAAACAGGAGTGATAGGGAGGAAAAATAACAGGGAGGAGGAGAGAGCTAGCAACCACTCATTCATACGATGGGATTAAAAAAAAAAAAAAAAAAGGCCCAAACAAAAATGTCCATTTGTTAGAAAGAAGAGAGTCCTAAATCAAATAGTTCAGAATCCTTTTTTTTAATTTTATTTTTTGGTGGCGGGGGTGGGGGCTGGGGAGGACCAAAGGGAGGGAGAGAGAATCTCAAGCAGACTCCCTGCCGAGTGCGGAGCCCTACACTGGGCTTGATGTCATGACTGCGAGATCATGACCTGAGCTGAAATCAGGAGTTGGATGTCTAACCGACTGTGCCACCCAAGCGCCCCCAGAATCCTTTTCAAAAACATGTTGGAGGGGCGCCTGGGTGGCTCAGTCGGTTAAGCGTCTGCCTTCAGCTCAGGTCATGGTCCCAGGGTCCTGGGATCGAGCCCCGCATCGGGCTCCCTGCTTGGCGGGAAGCCTGCTTCTCCCTCTCCCACTCCCCCTGCTTGTGTTCCCTCTCTCCCTGTCTCTCTCTCTCTCTCTCTGTCAAATAAATAAATATATAAAAATCTTCAAAAAAAGAATTAAAAAAAAAACATGGTGGATCATGCGCCTGGCTGCTCAGTTGGAGCGTGTGACTCTTGATCTTGGGGTTGTGAGTTCAAGCCCTACATTGGATTTAGAGATTACTTAAAGATAAAAATCTTGGGGCACCTGGGTGGCTCAGTTGGTTGAGTGTCTGCCTTCAGCTTGGGTCATGATCTCAGGGTTCTGGGATCAAACCCCATGTCAGCTCCCTGCTCAGTTGGAGTCTGCTCCATCTCCCTCCACTCATGCTCTCTTTCTTTCTTTCTTTCTTTTTTAAGGTTTTATTTATTTATTTGACAGAGAGAGACACAGCAAGAGAGGGAACACAAGCAGGGGGAGTGGGAGAGGGAGAAGCAGGCTTCCCGTGGAGCAGGGAGCCCTACATGGGGCTTGATCCCAGGACCCTGGGATCATGACCTGAGCCAAAGGCAGATGCCTGATGACTGAGCCACCCAGGCGCCCCCATGCTCTCTTTCAAATAAATAAAATCTTTTTAAATTAATTAATTAATTAATTAAAAATAAAAATCATAAAAAAAAAAACCTACAAAAACATGGTGGATCTCATAGAAACAGCTACAGCTAAATAAGAAGGAAGCCCTGATTTCCTTACTTGTTATTAGTAAAAATCACATTGAAAAACCAAAACCCTTTTTTTAGTGTTCAGCATTGAATAAAACTACATTAGACAAAGTAAGGAAACAGCTGAATTATCTTCTAAAACCCTCTGCCTAAGCGAGAGTTATTTTTTAAAGTTTCATGTATAGTCTTGTTTGCAGCATTTTTGAGAAATAAAAGCATTTGGCCCAGCCCTGTAGTTCAGTACTTGTCACACCTGTTTTTTCTTTCCACTTTCCTCTTTGAAGACTTTGCTCTCCTCTTGCTTTTCCCCCATTTCATTTCGTTTTACTTTCTTTCTGAGGCTTCTTCCTTCTCTTTTTTTCTTATCTGATCTTTCAGATTCTCTCATTTGGATCTATTTGCGCTCCTATTCCCGCTCTGTTATCTCTTGCTGGTTCCAGTATTTTTATTAATAGAACATTTTGAAAATGATACAACTTATGAATTCATTTAGTAACAACTTCCCCGGGAAGTCGACCTAGATATCCAAGAGCATTTTGTGATTGCTTTACCATACAGATAATTAGCACAAGCTCTCAAGAAAGGTCTTCCCTGCTAAGCTAGTATTTCCCTGTGTGTATATTGGTTTAGTGGAGTTTCCATACACACCATACCTCTGGAACAAGATGTTACGCATAGATGAATTACCCCAGTACTGAAACTAAATCTTTGAAAATCCAGAAAATCATTGTAGTTGGAAAATTTTTTGATAGATATTATTATATATGGTTGTTTTTCTTGCTGATTTAGTCATGATTATGAATGGCAGTTCTTGTATTATGAAATAAGGACTTCCAGAATATTGAGCTGTGTGTAGTGCATTTTACACCTTTCTCCTCTGTGAATGTTTATAAGAAGTGGCCATTGTTCTCCTCTTTTGGTAGTCTTTCTACTCCCAACTTCCTGCATCTGATCTCGGGGGTCAGGAACCCAGGTGACCCGCTACAGTTTAGGTCAGAATACTCTGCATTAGTACTTGATTTTAGGAATTGTTATGTGGATTGCTTACAAGCCTTTTTTTTTTTAACATCTTGGTTCTTGGCTATGTAGATAACCGTACAGTAGCACCTCATTTATCTAGACACCATAAAATCTCATCATAAGAATTTGGGAAAAAATGAAGTGATTTTCGTGGACCACTTGTTCAAACTTGTTTACATTCTGACACTTCCACCAAGCAGTGGAATGGAGGTACTGATTATCTTTTACATTTTTTTGTATGACTGCTGTTTCACTTCTGTTTTTGTCTCCATAATCGGGCTGCAAGTTTTTATGACTGAATGTAGGGATTCTGTGTGTTTTCCAGTTAAATATATGTGATTGTCTGATTACAGAATACAGTAGTATCTTTTGTACTCTAATTACACAGTAGAAGGAAAAAGAAAGCTGAGCTACCCTTCACGTCCTTTAGCTATCCTTCATACTCTTTAATATTCTGTTAAATTGCATTTACTCTTCAACTCCGCTGACCCTTTTCTACCTTCGGGGGAAAAAACATAATCAGGGACGCCTGGGTGGCTCAGTTGGTTGGGCTACTGCCTTCGGCTCGGGTCATGATCCTGGAGTCCCGGGATCGAGTCCCACATCGGGCTCCCTGCTTAGCGGAGAGTCTGCTTCTCCCTCTGACCCTCCCCCCTCTTGTGCGCTCTCTCTCTCTCTCATTCTCTCTCAAATAAATAAATAAAGTCTTAAAAAAAAAAAAAGAAAAAAACATAATCAGGAACCATGTCCTCCCCACATACCTCTTTGCTGGCCACTGTTAAGGTCTAGAATGATGACTACAGAATCCTTTTGATAGTTGCTTCGACTTAGTATACCACTTCATGAAGAATCCTACTTTAGAAATCCAAGGGGTCGGGCGCCTGGGTGGCTCAGTTGGTTAAGCGACTACCTTCGGCTCAGGTCATGATCCTGGAGTCCCAGGATCAAGTCCCGCATCGGGCTCCCTGCTCAGCGGGGAGTCTGCTTCTCCCTCTGACCCCCCCACTCTCATGTGCTCTCTCTCTCTCATTCTCATTCTCAAATAAATAAAATCTTAAAAAAAAAAAAAAATCCGAGGGGTCATAGAGATCGTCTGGACTCCCCTATTTCAGAAATGGTATTAAAACAGGCTAATAGAAGTTCTGATTTCCTTTTCCGATCATAAAGAATATCCTGCCTTTATATAGAATTTCATGGTTTCTGATGTGCTCTGTGTACTTCTATTCTGTCTCCTTTGAGTCTCAAACTACCCTGATAGGTGGTCAAGGTAGTATTATTATTCCTACTTTACAGATAAGGTAACACTCTCAGGTGGAGGGCTTGGGCTGTATTCCAGTTCTTTTAACCCCTGATCCCAGCGTGGTTTATCACTAGCCCAGCTGTTCTTGAACACTACTAACCTCGGCGATGTATTTCATTTTACTTGTAAATTCATTTCAGAGTAATTGCCCTGCTGTGGTTTCTACTCTGGATCCTGAGACCTCGAATATGACCTTCCTTGCCCATTAGAAATACCCTCTCTGAAATCTTGACGTTTCTGCCTCAGGATGTTCAAAATCCTGCATCTCAATACTACCCAAGTCCAGAACAACCACTTGCCACCCCGTGTTCCTCCGGTCTGTCAGCTGCTTCCCCGAGTAGACCCGGCCTACACCACCCCCACACACTAAAGCTGGTACAGGGTTGTGTGGTACTAACCCTCCTTGTATCATTAGATCATGCTGCCCGTTATAGGATCTGTTACATCAGCGAGAGTCGAAGTGCTCATTTTAATTCAGTAGTGAAGAACGCATCTTCTTTCCAGTCTCTGTTTGAGGTTTTCTTAGCTGCTTGTCTACATGACGCTTCCCTGGTGGTGAGTGTGGGCCTGCCTCCGCATAGAAGTCCCACGCGAACAGGTAGTCATGTGTGTGACGCTCCTGACTGGCAACGCATCCTTGCCCTTTCCCACATTGTTTTTGAGCAGCTCTCACTGGGGACGCTCAGGCCTTTGTACTCAGATGCCCATCAGCAGGCACTTACCTTTTCATGCTTGCCTTCCATGTACCACGTCCACAGTCACAGCAGAGCCTGCCTTTCAGTAGAGTCACTGTTCCCAAAACACATTTTAAAATGCCAGTCAGGGGCGCCTGGGTGGCGCAGTCGATGAAGTGCCTGGCTCTTGGTCTTGGTTTCAGCTCAGGTCATGATCTCACGGGTCCTGAGATGGAGCGCCGGAGCGCCGCCTGGGGCTCCGTGCTCAGCAGGGAGTCTGCTTGAAGGTCCTCTCCCTCTGCCCCTCCTCCCACTCGCCCTTGCGCACACACACTCTTTCCCTCTCTAAAATAAGTCTTTAAAAAAATTTTAAAAAAAATGCCGGGTCATTTCCTGTACTCTCTGCTGGATGGGGAAAGCCTAAGAGTGTATTTCTTTAATCCTGTCCTTTATTCTTTAGACTCCATTTACTACCACACTCTGGCAATGAAAGAAGGATTCATTTACCTTCTGTCTTAGAGTCAACAGAGTAAGTCTTTTGCAGGGACAGGGGAGCAACCTCTGGGCTGTAGAACTGGATTAAGATATTTCTGTATTGATGTTACCTGCCATAAGCTTTGACCCTGTCCTTTATGGTTTATCAGAGACTGTGATCTTGGGAGAAGAGATGCTGGACAAATATTTCAAAGAGGTTCTTAGACCAAAAACATTCAGGAACCTGTAGTTTATGGGAGTAAAAGTCAAATATGACAAATGTGATCTGCGACTAATATAACACTGTATGTTAACTATACTGGAATCAAAATAGAATAAAATAAACAAAAAACAAATGTGATCTATTCTCCAGGAAAAAAAAAATCTTTGGAAGATGACTGGAACTCATTTGAGTGTCTTTCTGTATATTAATAATACATAAATAATAAACTGGCCCCCACATTTTAAGTGATTATTTATCTTTGGGTGGTGAAATACAAGTAATTTTTTTTAAGATTTATTTATTTTAGAGAGAGAGAGAGCATGAGCAGGAGGGGCAGAGGGAGAGAGAATCTCAAGTAGACTGCGCTGAGCATGGAGTCTGTCATGGGGCCTGATCTCACAACCCTGAGATCACCACCTGAGCCGAAACCAAGAGTCGGACACTTAACCATCTGTGCCACCCAGCATCCCCAAGTGATTTTTTTTTAAACTTTAAAAATACTTTCGGGCGCCTGGGTGGCTCAGTTGGTTAAGCGACTGCCTTCGGCTCAGGTCATGATCCTGGAGTCCCTGGATCGAGTCCCGCATCAGGCTCCCTGCTCGGCAGGGAGTCTGCTTCTCCCTCTCCCACTCCCCGTTTGTGTTCCCTCTCTCGCTGTGTCTTTCTCTGTCAAATAAATAAATAAAATCTTTAAAAAAAAAAACAAAAAAACTTTAAAAGTACTTTCGTATGTTTTCAAAGATTCATATAATGAGCATATATTGTTTTTAAAATTCGATTTTAAAGTTGTATCAAAAATAAGGTACTTTTTTAGAAAGTAAATATACGAACAGCTTAATCCAGTTTCTCAGTACTGAAAGGCATATTCATAAGAATTCGTATTTTTTACTTTTTTACTTTCTAAAAGATTTACTTATATATTTTTATTTTAGAGAGAGAGAGCATGAGCCAGGGGAGGGGCGGAGAATCTCCAGCAGCTTCCCTGCTGAGCACGGAGTCTTTTAGAGCCTGTTGCAGGGCTCAATCTCACAGTCCTGAGATGATGACCTGAGACGGAATCGAGTCAGTCACTTAACCGACTGAGCCACCCAGGTGCCCCAAGATTTTGTATTTTAAAGTAAAGTCATGTACGTACAATTCCCCTAAAACCCTGTCACGTATATGTGACGCTGGTTGTCAGTGGCATGATAGACCCTATTGAGTCAGTGTCACGGGAGATGAAGGTGGTTTTATTGTCTCATTTCTTTTGAAATTGCTAGAAGGAAAAAAATGAGGTTCCCTTCCCACTCAGATTTAGCCAGGAAAGCCCTTGTGAAGTCGAAACATTTTATTTTCTTCTGTTTTTACTCTTATCTTTCCTCCTTCTCCCCCAAGGGATAAATAGCATAGACTGCAAATGAGGGACAGTTGCTAGGCTCAGGCAGTGGCAGATCGAAGCAGATAGAGGGGGGAAGGATAAGGAAGCCAAGTAGCTTCCTGGCACATCCTGAATTCAACTCACCTGTGTGACCTGATTTAACATTCACCTTTTTTGCTCTCATAGAAACTTTTTCCCCCTTCTGGGGAGTTCAGAATTGACTCTGTTGCACATGAGAAACTGCAACCTATAGGCAGAAATAGACCTAGCCACTCTTAACACACATGTGACCCTGGTAGCTCAATCTTTACCCTCTCGGCCTCTTCATATTCCCATTGGTAGAAATACCAAGGGCCAAGACACACTGTTTGGAAGAGGTTTCATAACCAACCAGTAACTATTGACTACTTATTATGTGTGTAGTTGTGCTATTTCTTGTAACCAAAGCCCATACAAAAGGTGTTTTATACATTATTGCCTGTAGAAATATGTGTATTGTCAGCATGGGAAGCTGATACATTTTAGCTCAGTTGACTAAGATACTGAACCCATTGGCCTTTTTTGGATTCTTTCAAACTGACCTAAAAATTATCTTCCTTGAGTGATTAAAGTTTGAAATGGTTGAAAAGTAGGCTTTAGGGGCGCCTGGGTAGATCAGTCGTTAAGTGTCTGCCTTCGGCTCAGGTCATGATCCCGGTGTCCTGGGATCAAGCCCATCAGGCTCCCTACTCCGCGGGAAGCCTGCTTCTCTCTCTCCCACTACCCTTGCTTGTGTCCCTGCTCTCGCTCTCTCTCTCTCTCTCAAATAAATAAATAAAATCTTTTTTTTTTAATGTTTTATTTATTTATTCATGAGAGCCAGAGAGAGAGAGAGGCAGAGGCAGAGGGAGAAGCAGGCTCCCCGCCTAGCAGGGAGCCCGATGCGGGACTCGATCCCAGGACCCCGGGATCATGACCTGAGCCGAAGGCAGACGCTTAATGACTGAGCCACCCAGGCGCCCATAAATAAATAAAATGTTAAAAAAAAAAAAAAAAGTAGGCTTTAGAGGAGAAGCATTGGGATTTCTTACTAAATAATAATCTAGGTGTTGAAATGTTAAAGTTTGAGGGGTAAATTCACTTAATAAAGAAAAGTTGCTCTTTACTCATTTAATATATCATTCTTGAACATGTGACTTTTTTTTTCACTTTTCCCTTCTTCCTAGCTCGTAAGTACAAAAATAAGTGGCAATTAAAATAACCAAGAGTAGGGACGGCTGGGTGGCTCAGTTGGTTAAGCGTCCGACTCTTGGTTTCAGCTCAGGTCACGATCTCAGGGTCCTGGGATCGAGCCCCGCATCAGGCTCCCCACTTAGCAGGGAGTCTGCTTATCTCTCTCTGCCCCTCCCCCTGCTCATGTGTGTGCACGTGTGCACACTCTCCTCTCACTTTTTCTCTCTCTCTCTCTCTCAAATTTTTAAAAAAAATAACAGTAAATTAAAATGTGAAAGGGATTTTAATTCTTTGATTTTTCAGTACTTTAATCTGGCAGACTGTGGCTTTTAAGAGTAGCTCATAACGACCTTTCTAAGATGGAAACTCCACCAGAACTACTCCTCCACCACCCCCCAAAAATACCCCCAAAATAAATTTACTTCTGATCTTAACTATTGTGAGGTAGGAAATCAATTTATGATCACATTATAGGAGTAACAAAGACTTTGTACTTTTGTTAAATAGTAGATGTAGAAATTTTCTGTTAATACTAAATCTATAATTCAATGTGATGCTAGAAAAATGATTATTTTTTGTGGTACATAAAATAAAGCTCCCAAGTAAAGTATTTTTCCCCTAAAATCATCCTCCTAAAATTGGCAAGTTAAACTATCAAATGAGGTATGGTTTAATATGACCAAATAGTTTTTAACAGTCTTTTTTTTTTTTTTTTAAGCTTTATTTATTTATTTGAGGGGGATGAGGGGCAGAGGGAGAGGGAGAAAGAGAAAGAGGCTTAAGCCGCCTCTGTGCTGGGTGGAGCCCAACACAGGGCTCGATCTCACAACCCTGAGATCATGACCTGAGCCGAAACTAAGGGTTGGGTGCTTAACCCACTGCACTGCCCAGGTACCCCAATATAACCAAATAGTTGCGGTTTTTTTTAAGATTTTATTTATTCATTTGACAGAGATAGATACAGCGAGAGAGGGAACACAAGCAGGGGGAGTGGGAGAGGGAGAAGCAGGCTTCCCGCGGAGCAGGGAGCCCGATGTGGGGCTCGATCCCAGGACCCTGAGATCATGACCTGAGCTGAAGGCAGACGCTTAATGACTGAGCCACCCAGGCGCCCCTAACCAAATAGTTCTTATGAATTTTTAAAACAACCATATAGTCTTTCATTTTTATAATTAAAGTGCTTGATGGAGACAATTTTATTGGCCTTGAGGTGACTGTGTATTGCCTGCCTGTTATTTGTTAATCCAGATTGCAAGCTTCTTATGTCTTTAGGATCTCCTTTTTATGATCCAATTTAAACATTATGTTGTAGTGTTAACATACGCAGATTTAAAAAAAAAAAGATGCACACATGTATATATATTTAATAATATAGTTTACTCTCTGCCTCCTTGCGGTTGGTACCAGTGCTACCATCTGTGCCAGGGATTGGCCTTCATCCTTTCTCCCTGTGCTTTCTACAGCTTTCTCCTGCTAACAAGCTTTATTCCCTGCCTTCCTGGGACCCACTCCAGAACTAAACCATCCTCTGTGTATTGAAACCCAGTCATACCAACCTCTAGCCATGACTGCCCTTTATGCCACAAGAAACATTAGAAGCTATGTTCTGTACCAACTGAGTTAGCTCAGTTGACTTGTTGTAAGGTTCATA
This sequence comes from Neomonachus schauinslandi, assembly GCF_002201575.2. NCBI lineage: Eukaryota > Metazoa > Chordata > Mammalia > Carnivora > Phocidae > Neomonachus > Neomonachus schauinslandi. Next base: position 82,369,060 of record NC_058411.1, read on the forward strand.
TCTTTGTTTTCCCGTTGTGATAAAAAGTACATTATTTAAATTTTATCTTTGTTATATCCATTATCTACCATCTCTAAGAAATTGCAAACTGGAACTTACGAAATTTTAAGCAAGGTTTGGAAAAAAATCCATCTTTCTTCGTATACAGTATATTTGTTTTGGGTTGAAAGCAGTAGAGACTCCTGTAATCATTTTGATGAATATCAGAGACTCGATTCTTGACTCTTCCAGCTTTTCCCAATAAAGTCCTTGTTTTAGTTTTCCTTTTTCTTTTCTCCTTGTAGTGGACATTTGGGAGCAATAAAAATAAGAAGAAAGGCAAGGCCAGAAAAATAGAGAAGAAAGGAACCATGAAGAAACAAGCCAACAAAACTGCTTCCTCAGGCAGTTCAGATAAAGACAGTTCTGCTGAGAGCTCAGCCCCTGAGGAAGGTGAGCCTGCATTAGAGTCTCAACTCACTTTACCCTGAGTGTATTCTCTTTCCTTTTTCTTGGTTACACATGCATGGTCTGGCTGAGGAGGAAAATCCTTGAACCAGATACAAAACTCAGTGAAAAAATGTTCTTATTTTGAAACCAGTTCCAGAACTTTTGCTGACACTGGAATGAAAGTGAACTTGTTCTGAGACTAGAATGATACACCTTACATTTCTTTTAAGAAATAACATTTATGTGCAAACTGGCCTGTATAGAATTGGCCAGACCTGGTTTTAAGCACATTGCCTGTGAATGTTAGGTCAAATTGAGTTAAGTAAATTCTTATTAAATTGCTAGTTTAACTTAATACTCATTTTTTCCATCACCCTTTATCCTGTCATGATCCAGTTCCATTGAGAATTCACCAGTGTAATGACTCGTTAAAACATTGAATATTTTAAATGCCAACTCATAAATATAGAAGAAATTATTGAAAATCACCATTTTTCAACCTTCATGGTGATAACTGATTTACTTAAGAATTATGAGTCTTAGGAGCACCTGGGTGGCTCAGTCAGTTGAACATCTGACTCTTGATCTCAGCTCAGGTCTTGATCTCAGAGTCACGAATTTAGGCCCTGTATTGGGCATAGAGCTTACTTCAATAAAAGGGGGCGGGTGGCAATGATTATCAACACTGTGGAGTCATCTCTATGGCCTCAGTCTTCTGTAGCATAGGCTAATCTTGTGTTTGGGCCTTGTTGTAGGTGAGGTGTCAGATTCTGACAGCAACAGCTCCTCCTCCAGTTCAGATTCAGACTCTTCCTCAGAAGATGAAGAGTTCCATGATGGCTATGGAGAAGACCTCATGGGCGATGAGGAAGACCGGGCCCGTCTGGAGCAGATGACAGAGAAGGAGAGAGAACAAGAACTGTTCAACCGCATAGAGAAGAGGGAGGTGTTGAAAAAAAGGTAAGGTTGTAATTCCTTAATAATAAAACTCATATTTGGAGCCCTGTCTTCCCAGAATTCAAGACTTAGAACTTCTGATAATATCTGAGATAAGTATCTGACTATCCTTCCAGCATAGTTTTTGTATTTTTTTTTTTTTTGAAAACTCAAATGTTAAATTGCCTTTTGATAGTCAAAAGCTGCTTCAGTATTTTTTTTTCCTTTTTTTTTTTTTTAAGATTTTATTTATTTGTTTGACAGAGCACAGGCGGGGGAGCGGCAGGTAGAGGGAGAGGCACAAGTAGACTCCACACTGAGCAAGGAGCCCGATGTAGGGCTCGATCCCAGGACCCTGGGATCATGAGTTCTTCCTTATCTCATAACATAATTTCACAGTAAAAATAAACGTGTTTGTTGTCTCTAGAAATAAAATAGTCCTCAGAACTAGGAGCCTTTTCTTTTTTTTTTTTTTAAGATTTTTTTTTATTTATTTGACAGAGAGAGACACAGAGAGAGAGGGAACACAAGCAGGGGGAGTGGGAGAGGGAGAAGCAGGCTTCCCGCGGAGCAGGGAGCCGATGCAGGGCTCGATCCCAGGACCCTGGGATCATGACTTGAGCCGAAGGCAGACGCGCAACGACTGAGCCACCCAGGCACCCCAGGAGCCTTTTCTACCTAACTAATAACATGAAAGAAAAATAGAATTTTCTCTGACCACAGTTAGTTCCATTTCATTTGGAAATCTGTCCCTTTTGGAGACCATATTAAGTATAGTTAGTTATCCTGGACAAGAATGTCTGACTTTCAGTCAGCAGCAAGTAATAGACATTTGTTTTGATTATAAATGCTTTCAAGGTTACCTATGTTGGAACAAACAGGACTGAAGAAACTGTGCTGGAGTTGCCAGATAGTTAAGGATGGCTTAAAATTGGTATTTCTGAACAGTGGTGAGCTTAACGAGATTCTTTTTTTTTAAAGATTGTATTTTATTTGATAGAGAGAGACACAGCGAGAGAGGGAACGCAAGCAGGGGGAGTGGGGAAGGGAGAAGCAGGCTTCCCACGGAGCAGGGAGCCTGATGCGGGGCTCAATCCCAGGACCCTGGGATCATGACCTGAGGCGAAGGCAGACGCTCAACGACTGAGCCACCCAGGCGCCCCACGAGATCCTTATATAAGGCCAATAGGGCCCCGTGATAAAATCACAAAGTAGGGAATCCTGGGTGGCTCAGTCGTTCAAGCGTCTGCCTTCGGCTCAGGTCATGATCCCGGTGTCCTGGGATCGAGCCCCGCATCGGGCTCCCTGCTCGGCGGGAAGCCTGCTTCTCCCTCCCCCACTCCCCCTGCTTGTGTTCCCTCTCTCACTGTATCTCTATAAAATAAATTAAAAAAAAAAATCTTTTTTTTTTTTTTTTAAAGATTTTATTTATTTATTTGACAGAGAGAGACACAGTGAGAGAGGGAATACAAGCAGGGGGAATGGGGGAGGGAGAAGCAGGCTTCCCACGGAGCAGGGAGCCCGATGCGGGGCTCGATCCCAGGACTCTGGGATCATGACCCGAGCCGAAGGCAGACGCTTAACGACTGAGCCACCCAGGTGCCCCCCCCAAAAAAAAAAATCTTTAAAAAAAAAAAAAAGTCTGTATAGGGGCATCTATAGTGGCTCCGTCAGTTAAGCGTTGACTCTTGAGCTCAGCTCAGGTCTTGATCCTAGAGTGGGGATGAGTTCAAGCCCTGTGTTGGGCTCCACACCCAGAGCCTACTTAATAATATAAAGAAAAATTTTTTAATGAAAATACATTGATCTCATTTAATCTTAATAACAGTCTGTTTATGTAAACACCATTAGCATCCCATTTTATAGCCAGCAGCAACAGTAGTGAGATGTCATCTTTAGTTGTTAGGTTCTTAAACTTATTCTAGGCCTGCCCCTTTAAAAAAAATTTTTTTTTTTTTAAAGATTTTATTTATTTATTTGAGAGAGAGAGAACGAGAGACAGAGAGCAGGAGAGGGAGGAGGGTCAGAGGGAGGAGAAGCAGACTTCGCGCCGAGCAGGGAGCCCGATGTGGGACTCGATCCCGGGACTCCAGGATCATGACCTGAGCCGAAGGCAGATGCTTAACCATCTGAGCCACCCAGGCGCCCCCCCAAAAAATTTTTTTTAAGGTGGGTGCAGGTGATATAAAAGGTAGCTTGTTTGTGGAAAGAGCGCTGACATTTGTCTAGGCTCAGTTCAGACTCACTGGCCAGGTGATCTGAATGAGTCCCTTACCTTCTTCCTGCCTCAGCTTCCTCTTTGGGATTATTGTAAGCCTTGAGTGAGATGATATGTATAAGCATATTGTGTAAATAATAAGCTATTAACTTTTTGAAGTAACTTTATTGAGATACATTTTGCATACCACAACACCCATTTAAAGTGTACAATTCAGTGGCTCTTATATATTCACAAAGCTGTTCATCACAATAAATTTCAGAACATTTTTATCACCCTGGAAGGAAATCCTCTATCACTACCAGTCATTTCTCTATTTCCTCCCAGGCCTCCCAGCCCTAGGCAACCAGTAATCTACTTTCTGTCTCTATAGATTTGCCTATTTCTGGACATTTTATGTAAATGGAATCATACAATTATATCTATATGGATTTGCCTATTTCTGGACATTTTATGTAAATGGAATCATACAATATGTGACTGGCTTCTTTCACTTAGCACATTTTTGAAGTTCATCCACATAGCACATCAGTACTTCATTCCTTTTTATGGCTAAATAATATTTCTTTCTATGTGTATACCACATTCTGTTTATCTGTTCATCTGTTGATTGACATTGGGTTGTTTCCACCCTTTGCTACTGTAAATAGTGCTACTATGAACATTCATGTACAAATATTTGTTTGAGTACTTATTTTCAGTTCCTTTGAATATAGACCTAAGAGTGGAATTGCTGGGTCATACGGTAATTTTATGTTTAACTTTTTGAGAAACCATCAAACTGTTGCCCACAGCAGCTGCACCATTTTGCGTATCTACCAGCAGTATATATGGGGTCGAGTATCTCCACATCCTCGCCCACACTTGTTATTTTCCCCTCTTTTTGATAATAACTACCCTGGTGGATGTAGAGTAGTATTTCATTGTGGTCTTTATTTTTCATTTTCCTGTTGAGTAATGATATTAATCATCTTATGATATCTTTGTTGGCCAATTATATATCTTTGAAGAAATGTCTGTTCAAATCCTTTTCCCATTATTTAACTGGGTTAACTGGGTTATTTGTCTTTTTGCTGTTGTGTGGTAAGAGTTCTTTGTATAATCTGCTTATCAAACCCTTATCAGATATGTGACTTACAAATGTTTTCTCCAATTCTGTGGGTTGTGTTTTTCATTCTCTTGCTAGTATTGTTTGATGCACAGAAGTATTTAATTTTGATGAAGTACAATTTTTTTTTCCTTTCTTGTTCAAGCTTTTTATGTCATATCTGAGAATATGCCAAATCCAAGATCATGAAGATTTACCCCTATGTTTTCTTGTAAGAGTTGTACAGTTTTAGATGATCCATTTTGAGATCATTTTTTAATGTGTTATGAGGTAGGGTTCCAGCTTTATTCTTTGGCATTCCAATATCTAGTTGTCTCAGTACCTCTTGAAGAGACTATTCTTTCTGCAGTCTTGGCACACTTGTCAAAAATCAATTATCCAGGGGCACCTGAGTGGCTCAGTCGTTAAGCGTCTGCCTTCGGCTCAGGTCATGATGCCAAGGTCCTGGGATCGAGCCTCACATCGGGCTCCCTGCTCCGCGGGAAGCCTGCTTCTCCCTCTCCCACTCCCCCTGCTTGTGTTCCCTCTCTCTCTATGTCTCTCTCTGTCAAATAAATAAAATCTTAAAAAAAAAAAGTATCAGTTATCTATCTAACACACACACATACACAGAGGCAGATGCTTAACGACTGAGCCAGACGCCCCAAGCAGTTTGGATTTTTATAGAAATTGTGTTGAATCTATAGATCAGATTTGGGAATATTGCCACCTTAACACTATTAAGTCTTTCAATCCATGAGCCTGTTATCTTTCTATTTATTTAGGTATTCTTTAATTTCTTTAAACACTTGTCTTACAGTTTTGGGTGTAAAAAGCTAGCACTTGTTAAATTTATTCCTATATATTTTTTCTTTTCGGTGCTATTATAAATTGTTTCCTTTGTTTCATTTTCAGATTGCTCATTGTAAGTATATAGAAGTACAGGTAATTGTCATATACTGATCCTGCCCCTTCCAACCTTGCTGAGCTCATTTATTAGTTTTAATAGTTTTTAGTAGACTCTTTAAGATTTTCTGTACATAATGGGTGCCTGCATCGCTCAGTCAGTTGGGCGTCTGCCTTCGGCTCAGGTCATGATTCCAGAGTCCTGGGATCGAGCCCTGCATTGGGCTCCCTGCTCAGCAGGTAGTCTGCTTCTCCTTCTTCCTCTCCCCCTGCTTGTGCTCTCTCTCTCTCTTTCTCTGTCAAATAAATAAATAAAATCTTAAAAAACAAAAAATAGGGGCGCCTGGGTGGCTCAGTTGTTGGGCGTCTGCCTTCAGCTCGGGTCATGATCTCAGGGTCCTGGGGTCGAGCCCCACATCGGGCGCTCCCTGCTCTGCGGGGGGCCTGCTTCTCCCTCTCCCCCTCCCCCTGCTTGTGTTCCCTCTCTCGCTGTGTCTCTCTCTGTCAAATAAATCTTTAAAAAATATATATATATGTTTTCTATACCTAAGATCATGTGAGAAAAAAAATAAATTTTACTTCTTCCTTTTCAATATAGATTCCTTCTATTTCTTTTTCTTGTCCTCCAGTACAATGTTGAGTAGAAATGATGAGAGTATCCTTGTCTTCTTCCTGATATGTGGAGGAAAGCAGTGTTTTATCATTAGCTGTGGTTTTTTCATAGATATCTTTTATCCATTTGAAGAAGTTTCCTTCTATTCTTAGTTTGTTGAGAGTTTTTATCAAGATAGGTTGTTGGATTTTGTGAAATGCTTGTTCTGGGTCTGTTGAGATAGTCATGAGATTTTTGTACTTTATTAATAATAAGTATATTACATTGATTTTCTTACATTGAACCAACCTTACATATCTGGGATAAATTCTACTTGGTGATGGTATATCATCCTTTTTATAAGTTGCTGGATTTAATTTGCTACTATTTTGTTGAGTTTTATGTCAGTATTCATAATTCTTGTAATTTCGTTGCCTGGTTTTGGTATCAGGATAATACTGGCCTCACAGAATATAATTTGAGAAGTGTTTCCTCTTCTCTTTTTTGAAAGAGTTTGTGAAGAATTGGTGTGTGTTCTTTTTTAAATGTTTAGGAGAATTCTTCAGGGAAGCCATGTGGGCATAAGCTTTTCTTTGTGGGAACTTTAAAAATTACTATTTCAATCTCTTATTACAGGTCTATCCAGATTTTTCTATTTTTTCTTGAGTCAGTTTTGGTGGTTTGTGGCCTTCTAGAGATTTTTCCCATTCCATCCAGATTACCTACTTTGTTGCCATATAGTTGTTCATAGGGTTCCCTTATGGTATCTTTTATGTTTCTGTAAGGTCGATAGTGATGTCTCTTCTTTCATACCTGATTTTAGTAATTTGAATCTTCTGTCATTTTTTCTTGGCCTATTTAGACAAAGTTTTGTCAATTTTGTTGATCTTTTCTAAGAAGCAACTTCTGGTTCCATCAATTATTGTTTTCCTGTTCTGTGTTTTCGTTAATTCCTGCTCTAATCTTTATTAATTCTTTTTTTCTACTTGATGTACATTTAGTTTGCTCTTCTTTTTCCACTCTGTTAAGGTAGAGGTTAAGTTACTGATTTGAAATTTTTGTTGTTGTTGTTAAGTAAGCTCTGTGCCCAACATGGGGCTTGAACTCACAACCCCAAGATCAAAAGTCACATGTTCTACCACCTGAGCCAGCTAGCCAACCAGCTACCCCTACCTTTTTTTTTAATATAGGCATTTATAGCTATGCATTTCCCTGTAGGCACTGCTTTAGCTACATCCTGTAAGTTTTGTTATGTTGTATATTCATTTTCAGTCCTTAAATTATTTTCAAATTTCCCTTGTGATTTCTTCTTTGACCCATTGGTTATTTAGTAATATGTTGCTCTGTGTTTCTAAATAAAGTAAATTCATTAACAGTGCTCCTTTATGTCATATTACAAAAGTACATTAACAACCTTAATCTTGAGTGTAAAGCACATAACAAAAGAGATTTGTGTACTCTGTTAAAAATTAAGTAAAAAAAATTGGTAGTTGGAGTTAAAGTGTTATGAAAAGTTTAATGTTTATTATATTCCTTTATTCCTTCCGTAATGTTCCTTAAATTCATGACCCCCAAAATAGTTTTGTTTCATAAGAGCCTGATTTTTATTACAGGGAAGGAGCCTAGATTGCATTTGTTGAAGAGAATAGTGTATTTATTCACAGCATATTTATTCATTATGTTTGCTGGTGTGGAGGTGAAGGGGAGAGCATTTTTCCTAATGAAGAAAGATGGAGAGTGGTGGTTTTTTTATTTTTGTTTTTAAGATGTTATTTTTAAATAATCTCTACACCCATTGTGCAGCTCGAACTCAAAACCTGGAGTTCAAGAATCACGTGCTCCATCAACTGAGCCAGCCAGGCACCTCAAGAGTGGTGTTTTTAAGGGCGCCTGGGTGGCTCAGTTGGTTAAGCGACTGCCTTTGGCTCAGGTCATGATCCTGGAGTCCCTGGATCGAGTCCCGCATCGGGCTCCCTGCTTGGCAGGGAGTCTGCTTCTCCCTCTGACCCTCCTCCCTCTCATGCTCTCTGTCTCTCATTCTCTCTCTCTCAAATAAATAAATAAAATCTTTATAAAAAAAAAAAAAAAGAGTGGTGTTTTTAAGATACAGTCTTTGGGGCGCCTGGGTGGCTCAGTCGTTGCGCGTCTGCCTTCGGCTCAGGTCATGATCCCAGGGTCCTGGGATCGAGTCCCACATCGGGCTCCCGCTCAGCGGAGAGCCTGCTTCTCCCTCTCCCACTCCCCCTGCTTGTGTTCCCTCTCTCGCTGTGTCTCTCTCTGTCAAATAAATAAATAAAATCTTTAAAAAAAAAAGATACAGTCTTTGTCCTGACCACCTTAAAAATGTGACAGTGGGGGGATGCCTGGGTATCTCAGTCATTAGGCGTCTGCCTTCAGCTCAGGTCATGATGCCAGGGTCCTGGGATCGAGCCCCACATCGGGCTCCCTGCTCCGCAGGAAGCCTACTTCTCCCTCTCCCACTCCCCCTGCTTGTGTTCCCTCTCTTGCTATGTCTCTCTCTGTCAAATAAATAAATCTTTAAAAAAAAAAAAATGTGACAGTGGGGGCACCTGGGTGGCTCAGTCGGTTGAGCTTCTGACTCTTGGTTTCGACTTAGGTTGTGATATCAGGGTTATGACATCAAGCCCACGTCAGGCTCCAAGCTCAGCGCAGAGTCCACTTGGGATTCTCTCTCCCTCTGTCCCTCTCCCCCGCTCTTTGTCTCTCCGAAATAAATCTTTAAAAAAAAAATGTGACAGTGGCTCTCTCTGGTTTCATTCTGTTTCTAATGGGACAGCATTGCAGTTGATCCAGAATTCAACTATTTTCCTATGTTATATGAAGGTTGAAGAAGAGCTGTGTGTTATCAACAGGGTACAATAGTATCCTGAATATTTTCTCTCATTTTAAATCTATTCCAACTTAATGCTTTCAAGTACTTCTGGTATACTTACGTTCATTATTTTTAATGTACCTATAAGGTACATTGGAGTTTCTTGCAGGAAACCAAGATGTTTAACTCCTTCCCCCTACTTACTTCCTTTATCCTATCTAATAGAAATCAGTTTTTGTACATACTTCACTGCCATCTAAAACCCAAATAAATATCTTTTAACCAGATTTGAAATCAGGAAAAAACTAAAAACAGCCAAAAAGAAAGAAAAGAAAGAAAAAAAGAAAAAGCAAGAAGAGGAGCAGGAAAAGAAAAAGCTGACACAGATTCAAGAATCTCAGGTAGGAAATTCAGTGGTCCTTGTTATCCAAAAGATAAACCTCAGTTTTGGGTGTGTGTGTGTGTGTGTGTAGTGTGTGTGTATTTGTGTGTTTATGTAAAAGATGGTTTTATTAAAAAAATGGTTTTATATTAGTCTAGTTCAGTTCATGCAAGACATACTGTCTTTATCTTGTAGGTTCACTAATCTCTGGACATATCATTTCATCATTAGCTGTGCTGTTTAATTCCTTAGTAATTCTTCACTCAGGTCTGCTTTTTAAAAAACAACTCACTGGTGTGTGAGCATTCCTTCCTTAAGGGAAAGTTGATAAAGTAGCCGGATTAGTTCTGAGGTTTACTCACGTGTGTGTCATCCTGGACTTGGTAATAAATGTAGCTGCAAAAATTATTCATCTCTGAATTCATCACAAAAAGCTTGTTAAAAATATCCACAAATATGAGCCATCAAGGGTGGCCTTCCATAAAGTGTTTATTCCTGTAATTCTTAGGCTTTCTATTTATTAGGCAGGTAAGATAGGAGCTGACTTTATGCTCTATCCTCTTTGTCCACTAGAGGATGCTCTCTTCCCCTAAACAAGTTTCAGTTTCTGCAGCCTATATAGATTCCCACTGGAAAATTGAATGATTGTTAGGTATAGAGAATGTGGTCATTGGCTGTTAATAAAAAGCACCATCCTACATATTTTTCCTTTCCCAGGTAACATCCCACAACAAGGAACGGCGTTCCAAACGGGATGAGAAACTAGATAAGAAATCTCAAGCCATGGAGGAGCTAAAAGCAGAGCGAGAAAAACGGAAGAACAGAACAGGTGAGTGGGGAAAATGTAATGGCTGCTTTGTCTCTGGGATCATATGATTTGACATTCTGGTGCCCGTTTATATTTTCCCCCCTTTTATCAGCTTTTTTTTTTTTTAAGCTCTTTATTTTGGGTAATTCCAAACACAGAGAATAGTATAATGAACCTCCATGAACCCATCACCCAGCCTCAACAATCAACTCATAACCAGTCTTGTTAAATCTATATTCCTCTCTTTCATTGGGTTATTTTGAAGTAAATCACAGCATCATTGTATTTCAACCATAAATATTTCCGTATGTGTTTTTAAAAGATAAGCACTCTTTTGTTTTAAACATTACAATATCATTATCACATCTAAAAAACAGTAACAGTGACTTTCTTAATATTATTGAATATCTAGTCAGTGTTCAAATTTTTCTAGTTGATGTATAATTAAAATATACTAATTTGGTTGTTTGAATCAGGATCTTAAAAAAATCCACACATTTTGAGTTGTTAATATGTCCCTGAGGTCACTTAACCTGTTTAGGTTTTCCTGTTCATCTCTTTTTCCCCCTTGCAGCTTATTTTGAAGAAACTAGGTCCTTTGTCCTATAGTTTCTCAAGTGCTGGGTACATCCCATTGGAGGTGTTGAATATGTTGCTCTAGTCTCTTGAATTTCCTGTAATTTGTAGTTAGAGCTAGGGAATTGGACACATTGGGATTTATTCTGTTTTGGTTTCGGTTTTTGGGGGGGATGGTGAGGGGAGGCTGAGTTTTAGTGGTGGTGTATACTTCCATCAGGAGACACGTAATACCTGTGTCTCACATTTTGTGATATTACCAGCTCTGTCATTTAGCTTTTACCATAAGAACGTGAAATGAAAGACTGCTCCCAACTCAGAAATACGCATTTGCTCCTGCTCATGGATCTGCAGTTGAGCAGAGGGTTGCCTTATATACAAGTTTGCTGGGATTGTCTCCAAGCTGCAGGTTGGGACCAGGTCTGTTACACCTGTCTCTCTCCTTCCCCAGACCAGTATACCTAGGGCACATTCTTCTCTTGGTGACGGTAGAAATGTAATAGCGGCAAGCAGAAACGCGAGATGCCTCTTGAGGCCTAGACTTGACATTGGCAGGTGCAGCGTCAGGTCTGTGCATATTCCATTGGCTGAAGCAAGTCACATGACATCCCATCATTAATGGCTGGGAGAACTACTGAGTCACATGGCAAAGGGCATGGGTACCAAGAAGGATGAAGAATTGGGAAATAGTAATATGTTCTTTCCCAGTAGCCATTGATAATCATTACCTAGATCATTTCATTTATTATGAGTTGCAGAATGGTGATATTCTAATCTATCATTCTTTCTTCATTTATTATCTGGTCTACTTTTATAAAGAGAAACTTCACATCAGCTGTTTAGTTATCATTAGGTACATTAGGTACATTTTGTATAGGAAAGGCAGAAAGGTGGATTTTTTTTCCTTTTATTACTAGTTTTCAAAAGAATGAGATAGTACCTTAGCAGCTCCCAAAGGTGACCACTGAGGTTTATTTGCATATTTTGTGTGTGTGTGTTTATATATATATATATATATACTTTTTAAGATTTTATTTATTTGAGAGAGCAAGAGAAAGCACAAGTGGGGGTGGGAGAAGCAGACTCCCCACTGAGCAAGGAGCCCGATGTGGGACTCATCTCAGGACCCTGAGATCATGACCTAAGCTGAAGGCAGAGGCTTAACTGAGCCAGCCAGGCACCCCTGTTTGCTTATTTTGAATATCCTTTTGAATTCATGGATTTAAACATCCTTTTATGTATTTTAATCCATTTATTTAATCAATTGACTCTCAAATTGTCCCGTCTTCAGTCACTAGCCTGAGTCCTTTTGATGTGAGACTCCAGTAGTCTTCAGTAGCTTCCTTGCTTTCTGGATTTGGAATCTGCCATTTCTCTAAGGAGCCTTTTCATGAGAAACTGTCACTAGACACCATAGTCTAGACATAAGGAGGGCCCATGCTACTGGGTTGGCTATTACTTCTAAGCCTTTCAGTACAGAGATCTAGGATTTTTTTTTTTTTTTTTAAGGATAAATTTTATCTTTATGAGCTCCATATTGATAAGTCCATTTCAGAATCAGAATGCAAAGGTTTTTGTTTTGTTTTTTATAACAGCGATGCTGAGATAAAACAAAGGTAACGGGATGCCTGGGTGGTTCAGTTGGTTAAGCATCTGCCTTCAACTCAGGTCATGATCCCAGGGTCCTGGGATCAAGTCGCACATTGGGCTCCCTGCTCGCTGGGGAGCCTCCTTCTCCCTTTACCCCTCCCCCCTGCTTGTGGTCTCTCTCTCTCTCTCTCAAATAAATAAAATCTTTAAAAAAAAGAAAGAAAGAAAGAAAGAAAGAAACTACCAGACTGTTTTCCAAAGAGGCTTTTTGCATTCCCACCAGCAAAGTATAAAGGTTCCACTTTTTCCACATGTTTACCAAGACTCGTTAATTGTGTTTCTGATTATAGCCACCTTAGTGGGAATGAAGTGGTATTTCACTGTGGTTTTGATTTGCATCTTCCTAATGATTAGTGGTGTTGAGCATCTTTTCATGTGCTTATTGACCATTAGGGTATCTTTCTTTGATGAAATGTCTGTTCAAGTCCTTTGCCCATTTTTAAATCAAGTTCTTTGTTTTCTGTTGTTGAGTTGTGAGTTCTTCAAATATTTTGAGTATTAATCCCTCATCAGATATATGATTTGCAAATATTTTCTTCCATTGATAGGTTTCTTTTCACTCTTGATAGTATCTTTTTGTTGCATAAAAGTTTTTAATTTTGATGAAGTACAATTTAGGTTAATGTTTTTTTCTTTCGTTGCTTATGCTTTTGGTGTCCTATCCAAGAAATCATTGCCAGATCCAGTGTTGTGAAGCATTTCCCTTATGTTTTCTTTTTTTTTTTTTTTTTGAGATTTTATTTATTTATTTGACAGAGAGAGATACAGTGAGAGAGGGAACACAAGCAGGGGGAGTGGGAGAGGGAGAAGCAGGCTTCCTGCGGAGCAGGGAGCCCGATGCGGGGCTCGATCCCAGCACCCTGGGATCTTGCCCTGGCCCAAAGGAAAACGTTTAACCCTTTGACCCCCCCGGGCCCCCCCCCCCCTTATGTTTTCTTTTAAGAGTTTTATAGTTTTAGCTCTTACATTTAGGTCTTTGTTTTTTGGTTTTGGTTAGTTTGTTTGGTTTGGTTTTTAGACAGAGAAGGTAGGAAGGGGCAGAGGGAAAGGGAGAGAGAGAATCTTCTTTTTTTTTTAAAGATTTTATGTATTTATTTGACAGAGAGAGACACAGCGAGAGAGGGAACACAAGCAGGGGGAGTGGGAGAGGGAGAAGCAGGCTTCCCGCGGAGCAGGGAGCCCGATGCGGGGCTCGATCCCAGGACCCTGGGATCATGACCTGAGCCGAAGGCAGACGCTTAACGACTGAGCCACCCAGGCGCCCCGAGAGAGAATCTTCTGTGGAGCCCTGCGCTCCATCTCGCAACCCTGAGATCATGACCTGAGCCAAAATTAAGAGTCAGACGCTTTACAGACTGAGCCACCCAACGCGCCCCACATTTAGGTCTTTGAATCATGTATAGTATAGAGTAAGAGTCTAACTTTTTTTTTTCCCCCCCACATGGTATGTCCAGTTTTCTCAGACACCCTTGTCGAAAATCATTTGACCGTATATGCAAGGGTCTCTTTCTGGGCTTTCTGTTTCATTGATCTATGTGTCTTTCTTTTGAACGTCTGTATTTTAATGTCAACTCTTATAGTTCCTATTGTGTGATTATGCCATCAGTTGAATATTTTATTTTTCTTGTGATATATAGAGGTGAGTTTTTTATTATTATTTTATTCCATGATTATATGAAATACAAGGTTCCAGGGTTGCCTGGCTGGCTCAGTCAGTAGAGCATGTCAGTAGAGACCCATGATCTCAGGGTCCGTGAGTTTAAGTCCCATGTAGGGTGTAGAACTTACTTAAAAAAAAAAGGGGGGGGTTCCCCAAATCAAAGCTGCTAAACAAGGTATATTCAAAGAGATTTAGTATCTATACCTTTTTTTTTTTTTTTAAAGATTTTATTTATTCACTTGTCAGAGAGGGAGAGAGAGAGAGAGCACAAGCAGGGAGAGAGGCAGAGGGAGAAGCAGGCTCCCCGCTGAGCAAGGATCCCGATGCAGGACTCGATCCCAGGACCCTGAGATCATGACCTGAGCCGAAGGCAGACTCCTAACCAACTGAGCCACCCAGGCATCCCATATCTATACCTTTCTATTTCACCCTGGCCTCCTTCGTGTAACAGACAACCACTTAAAAAACTTTTTTAGGGGCGCCTGGGTGGCTCAGATGGTTAAGCGTCTGCCTTCAGCTCAGGTCATGATCCCAGGGTCCTGGGATCGAGCCCCACGTCGGGCTCCCTGCTCAGCGGGGAGCCCGCTTCTCCCTCTGCCTCTCCCCTGCTCATGCTCGCTCTCTCTCTGTATCTCTCTGTCTCAAATGAATAAATAAAATCTTTAAAAAAAAAAAAAATTTTTTTTAGGGGCGCCTGGGTGGCTCAGTTGGTTAAGCGACTGCCTTCAGCTCAGGTCATGATTTCAGGGTCCTGGGATCGAGCCCCGCATCGGGCTCCCTGCTCGGCGGGAAGCCTGCTTCTCTCTTTCCCACTCCCCCTGCTTGTGTTCCCTCTCTCGCTGTGTCTCTCTCTGTCAAATAAAATCTTTAAAAAAAAAAAATTTTTTTTTTATATCTTATCCTTTCTTTTTTTTTTTTTTTTTTTAATGAAAGGACACAGATTCACCTTCCATCTTAGATTAATGGTAGCTCACCATGCATACTTTTCGTCTACCTTGCTTTTTTCACTTAACCACAGATCTTAGAGGTCACTCCTTAGTTTTTATGTCACATAGTGGTTGGTAGATGACTTTTTTTTTTTTAAGTTTTATTTAAGTAATCTGTATACCCCTTGTGGTGTTCGAAGTCATGACTGGAGATCAAGAGTCGCATTCTCCAACTGAGCCAGCCAGGCACCTCTAAACTACATGTTTTTGTAAATAGACTATTATTGGAAAGCAGCAGTGCCCATTTGTTTATAATTGTAGCTGCTTTTTATCTACAGCAGCAAAGTTGAGTAGTTGAAATAGTGACCACATGAAGCACAATCCTAAAATATTTACTGACTACCCCTCCAAAGCACATTCTCTGACTCGGGATGTAGTGTAATGGCTCATTCCTTTTTTTTTTTTTTTTTTAAGATTTATTTATTTATGGGTGCATGGGTGGCTCGGTCGGTTAAGTGTCTGCCTTCAGCTCAGGTCATGATCCCAGGGTTCTGGGATCAAACCCCACATCGGGCTCCCTGCTCATGGGGAGTCTGCTTCTCCCTCTCCTACCCACTCGTGCTCTCTCTTGCTATCTCTCTCTCTCTCTCTCAAATAAATAAAAATCTTTTTTAAAAAAGATTTTATTTATTTATTAGTGTGAGCGGGAGGGAGAGAGAATTTGAAGCAGACTCTGCGCTCAGCCCAGAGCCCAACATGGGGCTCTGTCCCACAGCTGTGAGATCCTGACCTGAGTGGAAACCAAGTGTCAGACTTTCAACTGACTGCACCACCCAAGCGCCCTGATTCCTTTTCTATAGCTGCATAGTAGTCTGTTTAGGTGGATGTACTAGAGGTGATTCATCCACTCCCCTGTGCAGACATTTGGGTTGTTTTCAGTCTTATCCTAATTCAAATAGTACTTTAAATTGAAAATAAAGTTTTTCTCCAAGACCCTCTGAAGACATCACAAAATTTTCCCCCATCTTTCTTACCCATCTTCAGGCATCTTGAGTGTAATAAAGACAACTGTCAGTAGAGTTGGTGACCCTTTCTGCCCACTTAGCAATAAACTTACAGCCCTTTTTTGTCTATTAAAGCTTGACATTTGGTGCCTGAATGTTTTTACTCTGGTTTAACTCGCTTCTGTGTGTAGCCCAAGTGATTACCGTGCAATCTAGGGAGGATGGGGCTGTCTCTTGAGTCCCTTCCCATGTCCAGGTTCTTTTTCAAGGATGAAAGATGTTTCAGTTTCTTATTGAGAGAATGTGGATAAACATTTCCCCTTTCTTTTTAGCTGAGCTCCTTGCTAAAAAACAGCCATTGAAAACCAGTGAGGTGTACTCTGATGATGAGGAAGAGGAAGAGGATGACAAGTCCAGTGAAAAGTCAGACCGCTCATCCCGAACATCATCATCTGATGAAGAAGAGGAGTAAGCTTGTGTATATTTTGGTCTAGTAGTCAGGATAGGTGGGTTCTTTGGGGAGAAACTTAGTGTAGTTTCCAAAATGTTCTTGTTTCGATGGTGAACTTTGATCTGGTTCAGTACCCTGAATTGCAGAGCTGAGTTCCCCAACACATCAGCCCAAAAATATGCTCCTGCCTTTGGCAATCTAGCCTGCACCCCTCGACATTTCATCTGGGCCTGGCAGGTAAGAACTGACTTCATGTCACCTCAGACTGGTCTGGATCTTCCATTACTTTTCTTACTCTGATAAGTTATCTGGAATGACAGCCTCATTGAAGACAGTTTATACAGGAGCAGGATTCTCTTACCACTCTTTGCTGTGGCTTCATTTATTTCTCTTATGGTTAATCACATGTACTTTGGTTGAGTTAAGTGTTAAGAAGTTGGTAGTATTTATGTATCTTGATCTGATTTGTTGTTGTTGTTGTTTTGTTTGTTTGTGGGGTTTTTGGTTTTGTTTTTCCAGAGAGAGAGAGAGCACATGCCAGAGGCTGGGGGCCGGGGGAGGGGCAGAGGGAGGGAGAGAAAATGTTAAGCAGGCTCCACGCCCAGTGTGGAGCCCAACACGGGGCTGGATATCGCAACCCTGAGATCATGACCTGAACCAAAATCAAGAGTCGGGGACACTTAACCGACTGAGCCACCCAGGCACCTCTTGATCTGTTTTTATGAGGAACACTTTTTCCATTGCCCTTTATTCCTCACAGGAAAGAAGAGATCCCTCCCAAATCACAACCAGTCTCCTTACCCGAGGAATTGAATCGGGTTCGATTATCACGGCATAAGCTAGAGCGTTGGTGTCACATGCCCTTCTTTGCTAAAACGGTCACAGGATGTTTTGTACGGATTGGCATTGGAAACCACAACAGCAAACCAGTTTACCGGGTTGGTGTTTCTTTCCATGGACAATTGTCCATGTTTTAAATATAATGATTCTTGACTGGGAGTAGGAGCTGCTGAACAAGTCTGTCACTTTTCTGCTACCATTTGATGGGAAAATAGACTCTAATTGAGATGCCTGTAGAATAATGACAATCTGAGGTAACCAGAGATCATGCATGACCTGCTGCCAGAAAGAGTCTTCAGAGTCCAGTGGAGGGGGGTTTGAATTTAGACTAACTCTCTTTATTTTCCCTTCATATAAAAGCAAGAAGAGAGACATTTAGGGAGTATTCATTGGGAGTTACATAATCTGGAAGCTTTGTTCATTTGAAAAATAAATAAATGAAAAATTTCCATGTTACATGGAAACAGAATTATACTGAGGTTTAAAAACAAACACAAAAAACCACCCTCCAACCTAATTGAGGTTGTTTTGTGAGTTCTCGCACTGCTTCTATGATCTGGATGGCTGGAACATAGCTGTTTGATTTTTTTTTTTCTTTTTGTTTGTTTTAGCCTGGGTTGTATGGTTTTAATATGTGTTTACCTCCTTCTGTGAGGACCAGCAGCCATGCCAAGTCCCAGAAAGCTTGACAAACAGAAACTGACTTCCATAGTCTTCATATTTGGTTGATAAAAGTGACCTCTGGGATCCCAAGTACATCCCCCTTAGTAAGGTAGAATTAAGTCGGAGGGGAAGCTCCTAATGGTCCCCACCAGGCTAACTGCTTCCTCTCCTGGCGCTTGCTCACTCTGTTTTCGGGGCTTCTGGTGCTTGGCCATCTGGGTTCTGAACCTGAGGAAGGTGCCCAGAGCCCCGGGCAGCTGTGGGGTCCTCTCAGTGCAGGGCCACTCGTCCGCAGTTAGGTTGGTAGAGCCAAAGAGGGAGTGGTGTGGAGAGCTCTGAAAGAGTCTGTTTTTAACTGGCATCTCTGTCCTTTCACTTAGGTGGCTGAGATCACGGGTGTTGTGGAAACCGCTAAAGTTTACCAGCTTGGTGGCACCAGGACAAACAAAGGGCTACAGCTACGGTAGGGGAGGCGCTGCTGTGGGCTTCTGCTCCTGCTGCACACGGGCACCGCCTGGTGGGGCGTCCTCGCCCAGTGTGATGGTCCCTTGTTTTTCTTTTTTTTAAGATTTTATTTATTTATTTGACAGAGAGAGACATAGCGAGAGAGGGAACACAAGCAGGGGGGAGTGGGAGAGGGAGAAGCAGGCTTCCCGCCGAGCAGGGAGCCCGATGCGGGGCTCGATCCCAGGACCCTGGGATCATGACCTGAGCCGAAGGCAGACGCTTAACGATTGAGCCACCCAGGTGCCCCCCAGTGTGATGTTTCTTGTTAGAGTGAATTTCTCTTGTCCCCACAGGGGACTTGGAGGGAATCTTATTCTGCCTTTGGGATCTCTCTCTCACAGGGGAAATCCAGGACAAGAAGTGGTAGGACACAGAGAAGGAAAAAAGCAGGTTGGGAACTCCCCCCATCCAGAGTCCTGCAGGCATTTCCTTGGTGACCGTGGTCAGGAGGCTTGCTTCTGGTCCTGGCTCTGTCCCTAACTAACCTGATCTTTGACAGGTCAAGCCACCTTTCAGGACTTGGTTTCCTCTTCTGTAACATGATCCTTACTGAGTGCCTGCTACATGCCACTGTTCTGGGCATCAGGATAGAGGCAAAAACAAAATAGACACATGCAAATCCCTGCCCTCTTGGAGCCTGAAAATTCTAGAGACCCTGTATAAGAAGGAATAGAAGTCGTGTGCCAGAATCACTGCAAATAGTAGCTGATAGATTTGGTTGTACCATGGCCTAATTTGGTCCCTGTGGTCTCCATTCCCTTCTCCTGTCCCCATCATCCTTCCTGGGCTGTTTTAAGAGAACCAGTTGGGGTAGGCAGTGATGATGACATACAGAGAGTGACTGTCCCTAGGAGAATGGCACTGACTCCCTTAACTTTGCCACCATAGGGGTCAGTCAGAAGGCAGTGTGCTTTCTCTCTAGGGAATGGAGTTTCCTTGTCATTCAGCTATCTACATAATATTTCATATTCTTGATGCCAGTTGACAGTGACAGATTTTATTGTAAATGGACTTTTGAAGCGCTGGCCAAGTCCAATTTGTCCCCAGTCTAGCTGTGATTCTTTATCCTGGCTGCCCATTAGAACAGCCTGGGAAGAATTGTTTGTTTAATTTCATTGCTTGGTCCCTTCTCCCAGAGATTCTGATTCAGTTGAACTAGAGTGGTGCTTTGACATAAGAATTTTTACAGATCTTCCTAGGTGATTCTAAAGAGCAGCCAGGATTGAGAACCACAGAGATGGGTGGTTCACAGTCTGGTTGCATTGCTCTGCTGCTACCGGAGGTAACATACCCATTCTTGGAGATGCTGTCTCTTTTTTACGTAGGCACGGCAACGACCAACGAGTGTTCCGCCTGGAGTTTGTCTCAAACCAAGAATTCACTGAAAGCGAATTCATGAAATGGAAAGAAGCGGTAAGTTTATAGATAGTACCTAGCAGTTCATGAAAACCCTGAGGAAGTTTCCAGAATCTCTCATTAATAACCTTTTGTCGTGTTTTGGTCTAGATGTTCTCTGCTGGCATGCAGTTGCCCACTCTAGATGAAATCAATAAGAAGGAGTTGTCTATTAAAGAAGCTCTTAATTATAAATTCAATGATCAGGACATTGAAGAGGTAAGAAACCTGGTGCCCCAGAGACTGGAGGTTCAGTAAGAACCAGTGTTCAAGAAGATCGTGACTTTCTTCTCTTTCCTTGTATCTTGACGATTTTACCTGTGCTACTCTTGCATAAGGGATGAGAGAGTACTGATCTTACTACCTACTTAATAGTTGATCCAGATTTTCTCTGTACATTCTCATTTGAAGTCCTAGAGTACAGAAGTGTATTGAGAGTTCAGGGATCTGTATTCTGCTAGGCTTGGTCCTTCAAGAGTTTCCTTTCTCCAAAACATTTTGGTAAAATTCTTTGATCTCTGTTCTCTTGGACAGTGGCTAGCCTTACAGTACCAGGTCCTTGGGCTGCTGCTGTTTATTGGTGCATGTTCCTTCAGACTGTGCCAGAAGAATCTCTGTGACCCCGGAAGCAGCATAGTATCCCTTGGAATGAACAAGCTCTCTCTCTCCGGGGTGTGACACTGCTGTAGGAAGAGCAGCCCCCTTTTAACTAGCTGCTTGCCTCCAAAATGGGCTCACTTAGCCTGTCTACAGAAATAGTTTAGGAATACCTCACTGCTGGTATCTCCTCTCTGGTACAGATTGTAAAAGAGAAAGAAAGGTTCAGGAAAGCTCCACCCAACTATGCTATGAAGAAGACTCAGCTGCTAAAGGAAAAGGTGAGGACTTGCACTTGAACCTCCTTCCTCGTCCTGTAAGATGCGGAAATCAGACTTGTTCATCTCCTGCTCAGTAGGTGGTGGCGGGATTGGGCTCCAGAGGAAGCAACACGGTGCTTCCTGGCACCCAGGCACCATCCCTTGGCCATTTTCCTTTCTGTAAATTGATCGTGTCCGTTCCATTCTCCTTACTTCCTAGTCCCTTTTGTTTTATGTGTAATAAGACAGAAGCCAGGGTTCTGTCAGCACTGGGTCTGAACAGATGATCCTGCCAAGCCCGGCTGAGGTGGGTGGCTTTCCATTCTTCACATCAGGATGGGGGTGAGCCTTGGTAGGGTGAGTGAGCCCCATGGGGCCTGGGTTCCAAGGTCAGTGTTACACATCCCTGCTACCAGGGGCCCAGGGCCGGATAGGATATGGCAAGGTGTTAACGACAATAATAAGAATTATACCTTGCATTTGTAAAGCTTGTTTTCAGTGTCCTGTCCTATTTCTTGTCGTTTGTTCATCACGTGAGCTGTCTCGCCTGTGCTGGAAGTAAGGGGACATTTGATACAGGGCCTGTCATGGCCCAAAACTCACACGTCTATCTGTGTGCAGGCCATGGCTGAGGACCTGGGGGATCAGGACAAGGCCAAACAGATCCAAGACCAGCTGAATGAGCTGGAGGAGCGGGCAGAGGCCCTGGACCGCCAGCGGACCAAGAACATATCCGCTATCAGGTGTGTTACAGGGCCTGTTTCCGTTGGGCTCCTACTCTGGACCCACAGACCTCGTCACAGTCGTCAGGAGAGCCCGTGGCCTTGCACACGCTGCGCTGCGCTGGCTCCGTGTGGCTCCGGGGTCCGGGCTGAGGGGTTCCCTCCCTCCTTCCGCAGCGCACTGACTCCCCCTTTCACTCACCCACAGTTACATCAACCAGCGGAACCGGGAGTGGAACATTGTGGAGTCTGAGAAGGCCCTTGTGGTGAGTAAGACAACTGTATTTGGATCGCTGAAAACAGTTTTAATGAATAAATCGATACGAAATCTTCTATACATCTTGCTCCCGTTTATTTTTGTAGTTACTGGCGTAACATGTACACTTCACACACACGTGCTCTGGGTGCACACATATACCTGTAGGATTTACTGATGGATAACGAAAAGCAGCAGTCTCCTGCCCGTCTTACCTTCCCCGTCCCTTAGCTTCCGCTCCACAGGTGTTCGTCTTTATCGACTTGCGCTTTTGTTCTTTCGGTTGCTGCCCCCATATCTGCTCTGGTGTTCTTGAAGGGAAGAGGATGAGAGACCACTTTTGACTTTCTTTAGCCCTTGCCAAGACTGTTATTTATACGTAAGCTTAGGATCAACGAAAGGCGGGGAAAAGGAGGCACAGTTCTGTAATGTATGCTCTCTGTTTCAGGCTGAAAGTCACAACATGAAAAACCAACAGATGGATCCCTTTACGAGGCGGCAGTGCAAACCTACCATTGTTTCTAATGTGAGTGCTGAAAGAGGACGTTTTTAGTCAGGACCTAGATTCTAGGACATAAAATGAATTCCATTAGGACATTAATAAGGAAGTTAAAAATAATGTCTTAGTGGGATTTGCTTGCCTCGAACTCTTGGGTCTGGCTACCTCTTTTTCTTTTTCTTTTTTTTTTAAATCTTGCTGTAGGCCATACAGGGAGTGAAAACCTGGCACGGATTTGTAGACACCTCCAGACTCACCCCTCCTGTGTCGGGGTGGGTTTACCGATGCAGCAGACATTAGGACTGTGGAGGCTGGGCCACCTAGGGCCAGGCCGGCCTGGGCTGGGCTTCAGAGCTTTAATTGCCTCTCTTTGCTGCCTTGAGGAAAACCCCACTGAGCTGCTGATGGGTCCACTGTGGTGCTTGTGATGTTAGCATGGTCGATGGGAGAGAATCTGGCGTTGCACTGTGTGAGTGTTAAATAATCTCTAAAATAACTTAATTTCTCCCTCAGTCCAGAGACCCAGCTGTTCAAGCTGCCATCTTGGCCCAGCTGAATGCAAAATACGGTTCTGGAGTGTTACCAGATGCTCCGAAGGAAATGAGCAAGGCAAGTGCGGTGCTGCCCTGTGGCCCGCAGGCTGCCGGCCCAGACACTCGGCCTGGGTTAGGCCTGACTCTTCCCACCTGGGGGAACATAGCATCCCACTTGCAGCCCTTTCTCCATCCTGATTCTTTACAAATACGATAAACAGCTACTGAATTTTGACTTTGAAAACCTAAATGCTAAACCCAACACTACTTAACTAAGGCCTTGATTACAGCTTTAGGCGACTGATATCTAGCCCTCTGATCGACATTTTCTCACATGTAAAATGGGAATAATACTCTGTCCTGCTGCCTCACAAGATAATTAGGAGAAGCTGATGACACACAACGATCAGATGGTTGTAAAGGTGAAAGCTCTTTGAGAACTAAAATGTTAACAGAGAAACTGCCCATTTAGAAGCAGTTTTTTGCATAAGTTAGGTCTTTTCCTGTGGAGGCCAAACTGTCCCAGGAATTTCTGAAATCTTGGGTCAGAAGGTAGCTTATTGTCTTAAGCCCCTCGTCCCCCACAGCACAGACATGAGCCTTCCCTTTCCTCTTTTAGGCTTCAGAGAAGAAACCTTCCTGTGGCCTCTCCTAAAGCCCCTGTGAGAGAAGGAACCAGAAAGAGCTGGTCAACTTGAGCCAAAGCTTTTTTGACCGTTAGCGGCTGCCGCCTCTTGAAGCCCACTTTCATTTATACTTTGATGCTTTTTCCCTTCACATTGCAGGGTCAGGGAAAGGATAAAGATTTGAATTCTAAGTCAGCCAGCGACCTCTCCGAAGATTTGTTCAAAGTACATGATTTCGACGTGAAGATTGATCTGCAGGTTCCCAGCTCGGGTAGGTGAGGGTGGGGAAGCGGTGATGGCTGAGGACCAGACGGCACCAGGGCTGACTTGGCCAGCAGGGAGGCCCAGTGTCCGGGGAAAAGTGCGGGTGTCCACTCCAACGTGGCTCTAGAGGCCAGAGTGAGCAGGGCTTCGGGCATGCTTGAGAGGGAGGCTACCGGAGGAGTGCCGCGCAGGACTTTACAAAGGCTTTGGTAGGCTCCTCAGATGCCAATTTGCTCTTCTCTCCCACAGAGTCAAAGGCTTTGGCCATCACCTCCAAAGCTCCACCAGCCAAAGATGGGGCTCCAAGGAGATCGCTAAACTTGGAAGACTACAAAAAACGACGAGGGCTTATTTGAGCGCACCCAGCCTGCTGCTTCTGACCCTGCATGCCCCATCACAGTGTCCTCTTTTCCTCTTTTCCTTTGATTTGCCCTCTTTGGGCTGGAGCAGCAGTAGAACTGGGAAGAGACTCTAAAACTGCCAGTCATCTGTAATATAAACCATTTGCTGTAAAGACCTCCCTTGTCTGCACCATCTCCCACCCACCCGCCAGGCCTCTCACCCAGTGTGGGCCTGGGCTCTCTTGGGCTTTATCCATGTCTTTAGATTTGTGTTTGCCTTTTTTTTTTGTTTCGTTTGTTTTTTGTTTTTGTTTTTAAACCAGCACAGTTCATTGGCCACTCTGCACACATTCAGTATTAGCGTGGAGCTGGGATTCTTGCTGGAGCCCCTGGTGGCAACAGCGGCGGCACTCGGCAGTCTCCTCCGTGGGCTGCCTCGGACCCAACCATTGACCATTTGGCACTGGACCCTTGTGGAGGGAGTGGGGACTGGGCACCTGCGGTCCTCCTTCCTCTCTCATCTTTCTCTTCTTCCCATCTCTGCAGAAGAGAGGTTTTCAAATCCAATTTAGTTTCCAAAAAGTGTACATTTGTGGGGAGGGAGGGGGGGCTATTTGAGAGAGAGAGAGAGAGTGTGTGTGTGTGTGTGTGTGTGTGTGTGTGTCTGTAAGTGTGTGGATTTTTTTATCATTTTTTTAAACTGCAGTACTCTTTGTATCAGTCTGTCATGGGTCTATAGCCGTTTCAGATTTTTTTCAGCTGTACTCGAGCATCTGAAACCGCAAGAAAGAAACTCATTAAATGTGATTCTTCTTACTAAACAGGCCTGACTGCTGTAGCTGTGTAACCTGCCCTCCCCCCTCCCCTCCCACCTCCCAGAAAGCACCCCGTGTGGCCCCTGCCCTGTAGGCTGTGTCCCGGCAGGTGGGAGGGAAGCCCCCGGCCAGGTACCAGACAGGGCAGCACAGGCATCTTGCTCACCCCATGGGTACGGCCCGCAGCTTCGTGGCTGAACACAGACTATATCTTCTCCCCACCCCATGTACGTGTCTCTTCCTAGTGAATCTGTTTTGCTGTTTCAGAAAGAATAATATTTTGTCTTGTTTCTTTAAGAGAAAGTACTCAACGTGAATGCGGAGAGAACGAACACAAAAAGGATTTAGGTTGCAGATGTTCCAAGCATGTGCAGTTTTGTGTGTGTGTATACATATATATATGGTAAGCATATATATTGTTGTGCAGTTAGGGTGAAGCCAGCAAAGAAGTGTGTGTGTCTTTATGAAATGTTTGAAAAGAGATAAGCTGACTGCTTGATAATCATTCTCAGGTGTAAAGCTCCAAGTGTAAATAAAAGCGGCATTTAACAAATCTTTTCAGAACAAAGTACAGCTGACTCTGTATACCCAGAACTAAGCTAAAGAAACAGCTGAGAGCTGCTGAGTCCCACGAGAGGGAGAGGAACTTAGAAGCTCCGCTTTGTACTTCTTCACCCTACTTTTCCGTAAGGAAGTGGGATGATGGGAAATCACGGACTTCAGTTGTATTTAAACAGAAAAATGAACTTGGTGACTCTTCTGGGTTTAGTGGAGCCTCGGTGTTGCTTTAACTTAGTTTACACTTTTTTTATTTGAAAAAGAAGCAGCAATGGATGGTTTTTTAAAAAGTATTGTGACTGTAAACTTGGTGAACTGTGACTGTAACACAGCTCTGCGGTAGGCTGTGTCGCAGTTCGGTTGGGCAAAGGTGGGCGATGGACTCATTAAAATCATCTATACTTGAACAGTCCATTGACCGAAACCCTTTACAGACTCTTGTGTAAATGTGGAATCACAGACTGCGAACTGTTGCCCGGACTCCGGCAGAGTCCTAGAGGCTGCTGGGACCTCTCCTATCATGACAAACCTGGACTGTTTTTTTCTTTCTGGTTTTCAAAGACATGAAATTATAGAATCCATATAATTTGCTGGAGTCATTCTGATCCACCATGTAGATCTGTATTTAGTATCATTTGGATTTGGAGAAGTGTCGATTACATTATGGCTGTGTAATAAAATTTTTATTAAAACTGCATCACACTGTAGCCACTTTGCCCCTGCCTCCCCCCACGCAGCTGCTGAAACTTGCTTCCGAGACGCCAGCACACGGCTAGGAGAGAGGCCAAGCAGCATATCTCCTGAGTAGTCTCCTCGGTGATTGGAGTCAGGACCGACAACTTGTCTCCATCTCCACTGAGGCAAGGCCTCTGAACCGAGATCTTGACCAGGCGTAAGACTTTGGCTTGGTCCCCCTCCCCCAAAGCCCCCACCCCAGCTGGGTTTCTTGGCAGTTCTCGGTCTTTCTTAGGCTGGGGAGTTGCTGCCATGGCTCCCTACTCCACACGCACCCCCCTCCATGTGGTTCAGTGTTGAAGGGTGCGGCACCTAAGGCTGTTTTGTACATTTTTCACTTCCTTCCAAGAAGCAAAAAGGCCAATGTCCATCAGCCTAGCTCATGATGTATAGGTCTCTCTGTCTGTCTTGGCTCCTGACAGGTGCAGGGAAAGTCTACTGCCTACAACTTCCCTTCAAAAAGAATGCTTTTGTTTTCTTTGCTTCATTGGAGTCTTGACCTGTCACTCAAACTGTACAGATATTTGTAAATAAACTTTCCACCGTTTGAACTAGGGGATCAGATGTGGTCCAAGGATTTCATCCCAAGTGGCGACTCTCAAAGTCATGTTTTGAAAGTCCAAGAGAGCCTCTCTTTTGCTTGGTTTTCCTCCTTCCCCTTCTCTTAGCCTGGGACACTCCTCAAAGTGAAAGTGGCTGTTTCAACTCTTCAGCAGCCTGGTTCCCCAGAAGCTTCTCTGCAAGCTGTCTAGAGCCAGGGAGCCCTCCAATTGGCCTGCTCTACTTCCTACCTTGGAAGATACCCACCAGCTTCAAGAGAACCTGGTAGGACCCTGATAACACTGCCTAACCCCAGTGAGAGGCTGCTGCTTCCAGCCTTCAGTTGACCTAGG
Organism: Neomonachus schauinslandi; assembly: GCF_002201575.2. NCBI lineage: Eukaryota > Metazoa > Chordata > Mammalia > Carnivora > Phocidae > Neomonachus > Neomonachus schauinslandi. The sequence goes on from NC_058411.1 coordinate 82,396,022, forward strand.
CACCGTGAAGGGGGAGCCTAGGGACTGGAGGCTGTGGAGGAAATACTAGAATCCTTTCCTCAGTCTCCCACACTAGGGCGATCTGTAAGGGCTCCACACACCCCACTCACTGAGGAGATGTCTCAGACCTTCCTGACCATGTTTTAGGAAGCAACATCCTGGATCATCTACTCCCCTTTAGAGATGGGAAGGTGGGAGGTAACAATCAAAATGGTAGGAGCCCAGTCCAAGCCTGCCTCTCATATTGGGAGGGGGGGTCCCTGGGGCTCACCCCGCAACTGTGCCCAGTGAGGTTTTCTCCCAACTCCTTAACACTCCCACTACCTGACTGCTGGGAACAGGGGGCTCCCTACGCCCTCGAGAGCAGGGATTCTTGGCAGAGAACAGCCTTATCTGTGCATCTCCCAGGATCTAGTGCCCTGGGGCAGCCATACCTGGAGGCAGAAAGAAAGCTGACTGCCACATGCAGAGGGGAGAGAGGTGTAGGGTCAGTCAACTTAATCTTAGGGCCCTGGTGTGGGGGGCTTTCCTTGGGTAGTCCTGGACGCCAGTGTCCAGCAACTCTTGGGAGCCAGGAGACCATCAACCCCTAGCGTGGAGTTTTTGCGTGACTTCCCTGACCACTGGGGCCCTCTGAGTTCCCTTGAGGAGGAAAGCATTGGGCTGGAGGGAGCAGCAACACTGTAAGAGGGCCAAGGGGCAGCCTGGCCTCCTGGCTGCGCAGAACCTGGAGGTGGAGTTTCTTGGCCCTGCAGAGGGGCTTACTGCAGCTCAGGCACATCTCCGGATCCCAGATGGTGCTCTGGGCCCAGGGGGGGAGCCAGGAGTCACGAGGCACTGCAGGCTCAGTACAGGGTTCACATCCCAGTTCTGCCACTTACTACCTAGGGCTGGGCTAGTTAACCCCGCTGAGCCACGAACTTCCCATCTTTAACATAGGATCTGTCAGGATCGTGGCAAAGATTAAGTGTACATTTCCCCAGAAGCTGTTGTTAGAGCAGAGGCTGCTGGGCTTGGGAGGACAGACTCCGGGGACAGAGTGGCAGGGGTCGGGATGGAGTGGGCAGCAGGTCGAGGGACGCGGTGTAGGCAGCAGGAGACCAGCCAGAGTGGAGCACTCACTTGGCCCAGAAACTCTGGTGGGCACTGGGGCTGGCCCCGGGGGGAAGTCCAGAGGCACAGAGCGGCTTTTTGGGCTGCCCTCTCCAGACTGGCCAATCTGAACGTGGCTCGGAAGGCCACCCCACCTCACCACCGCCCCAGCAGGCCCAGGAAGATGGTGAGGCTTCACCTACCCACCACCACCACCAAGAGTCATTCAAACATAAAACAGTACCAAACCGGAAAGTACGGGGAAAGAAGACTAACAAAATGTTCTGATCCTTCCCACGGGGACTATCTCAATACCCTCTTTAAAATACCAAGTTATTATGAGGCACCTGGGTGGCTCAAGTCAGTTAAGCCACCGACACTTGATCTCAGAGTCAAGAGTTCTAGCCCCATGGAGCCTACTTAAAAGATTTTCTTTTTTAGCTGCAGTGACGGTACTTTGCAAAGTGCGCGGAGACGGCATCTTGCTCAGCCCACATTCGCCTCTCAGCAGGAATGCACTGGTCTGTCTCCATCCATTTCCCCTGGAGAACGCCTCACCCTTCAGTGCTCAGCCCAACGGTTACCTCCTCCGGAAGCCTTCCTTGATCTCCCCTCCCACTGGGGTTTGGGAGCAGCTTCTGCTGGCTCTCCCTAGCGCGGTACTGTTATTATTTATGAGTCTCCACCCTCAGCCTGGAAGCTAACTGTGTCTGCCGCGTATCCCTAGCACCCAGCGCCACCTGGCACTTAGTTAACGCCCAATAAATGTGGGGGGAGGAAGGGGGCAAGCGGATGTCCTGCGGAGCCGCTGCGTTTGCGGCATTCGATCCCACCTGTCCGTCCCACCCTGTCCCCAGACGGCAGTGCCCGCGGGTCTGAGACCCCAGGCTACCCATCCTTTGCGTTCGACCCAAGACAGCGAGAAAGGCGGCTGCGGCAGATGGCAGCGGCCCGCTCACCCGGGGCGGGTGCGCCGCGGGGCCCCGACGAGCCCACAGCCTCGGCCTCTGCTCGCCCACTCGGGGCCCCGCCGCCTGCACGTGCGCGCGCTCCTCCAGGCGTGGACCCCAGCGGGATGCGCGGCCCGGCGACTTTCCGGACTTGGGAGCGCGGCCCCAGCTTTCTTTCTTTTTTTAACTTTTTTTTTTAAAGATTTTATTTATTTATTTGACAGAGAGATACAGAGATAGGAGGAATACAAGCAGCGGGAGTGGGAGAGGGAGAAGCAGGCCTCCCGCCGAGCAGGGAGCCCTATGCGGGGCTGATCCCAGGACCTGGAATCATGACCCGAGCTGAAGGCAGACGCTTAACGACTGAGCCACCCAGGCGCCCCGCGGCCCCAGCTTTCAACCCCCAAGGCCGGCGCGGAGGCGGAGCCGGCGCTAGCTCCCCGGACCTGGGGCCTGCGCGCGGCTTGCCCCCACCCCCGGGGGCTCCTCGTTTCGCCCGGCCACCGGATGCTCTGCGGACTCGGTCGCCGGGCACCCGGGGTGCAAGTCAGGCCGGCAGAGATATCACCAATGGAATTAGGGGAGGCACCCACGCCATCCGGTACAAGATTCCGGGAGGTGCCCTGGTGGGGACTTGGGGGACGGAGGCCGGGCGTTCTCAGAACAGTCCCTTGGACCGGCAGCCGCATGCTTGACCTCAGATGCTCTCGGTCCCCTCTGCCTCCCCTTGGCCACTGGGAGAGATCCTGTGGGTTCTGAGTTCTGGAGAGAGGGAGGAGGGAGAACCACAGGAACACAGGCTCCTGGGAGGGATGGGAAACCTTGTTTCTGAAGTGTGTCAGGAGAGAAAATGTTTTTACTGCGCATACACAGGCGTGGTGGCACATTTTGTTTGTTTTAAACCAGAGTGATTCCGATGGTGAAGGGTCAGCAAACGCTGCTGGATCCCTAGCCCTGCTAAACTATCCTACCTCACAAACCCAGAATATTCCCACCAGGTCTATGGATAATGGAGTGAGAGATTGCACGGGGAGGAAGAGAAACCCAGGTGCAAGGCAAAGGGACTGGGGTTGTCAGGTGAAAACATCCTTTCACGCACCTACCCAGGAGGAAGGAGACCTCCAATTCTTACCTCCTCCCCTCAAGTTGCCATTGGGCCCTGGCTCTGGCCAGCCCTCCAGCGCCCTCTCCAGTATACTCTGGGCAGAGAAGGGCATCAGACTGAGGGGGCTGGGGAGTGGGTGGGATGCATGGGGCAGCTGAAAGGGCAAGGTCTCCCTGACAGTCCCTTGGAAACAGAGCCATTTAGCAGCCTGTTTTCTGCTTGGATCCCTTCTGGTTTCCTTTCTCCAGAAGACAACATAAAGTGATACACCACCGCTCCAAGGAAGGAAGGGAGGTCATTATAGGAGCCACTCATTCCTGTGTCCTTTTCACCTAGCACAATGCCTGGTTTGAGGAAGCTGCTCAGTGGAAGTTTGCTCTGTGAATGAACAAATGAATCACAGGTATTGTCACAAAACGTTGGAACCTTGGGATCAGAAAGTCCCTTGGAAGACACCAAGTCCCACAGAGCATGTCTCGGAGTTGTTGACCAGAATGCAAAGGCTGCGCTCCATCCTTTTTCCCTCCCTGCTTGTGGGTCTTGGGAAGAAGAGACCGGCACTCTGCCTGGCAGGGATGGTGAGCAATGACTTTACTCCTGCCCCTGGGGCCGTTGGTGCTGCTGCCCTGGGAGTGGAGGGAGAAGGGGCAGAGCTAAATGAGGCAGGCTGGGGAATAAAACCAGGCCCCCAGGAAACCCCCACCTCACACACCCCATTTTCCAGGCCTCCCCCCTTTCCCAGCTTTTGTGTTCAGTGTTGTTACCCCTAGGAGGAATGTAGCTCCCAGGCCCGATAAATCCTGAAGGCCATGGAGAGGGGTGAAGACTCAGCCACTCCAGGAAGCAGGCCTCTAGGGTACAGGAGGATCCCTGAACTGAGATGCACAAGAAGAAGAAAGATCAGTTTCCTCCTCAAACACATAACTGGCCTTGTGCATAAGGCAGAGAGCCTCGCATGGCCTTTCTCAGATCAGCCGCCTCATGACCATCAAAACCTTGAAACATTCCTCTCTGCCCCCACCCCCACCCCCCTTTCCTCATTCCTCCATCTACATAGTAGTCTGATTTTCTCCACAGTGCTCTACGTTCTATGCATAGCCATCTACTCACAGCCTCAAATACTGTGGAAACTGAGGCACAAACAACAGGATTCCAGAATTTGAAAGGTCATTCCTGGCTCAACTAAGAGGAGAGCCCCCTGACCTTGTCTCCTAATATGTGCCCCTATGCCTTCTGCCTGGGGTAGGTGGGAGGCAGACTCTACCTTCATTGGAACTAGAGACTGAACTACAAGATGCTAATAAAAGAAAGTACGCATGGCACAGGAATAGAACTCAGGGGACCTAGCCAAGACACTCTCTGGCTTTTCCACCAACTAGCTCTGTGGCCCTGTGCAAAGATCTTAACCTCCTGGGACTGAGTCATCTAACTCCTTTGTTACTTCTCCTGTATTTTGAGGAGACTAGGATGCATCTAAAGGCCTTTCCCACTCTGAAAGTCTATGAAATGAGCTCTCGTTTCAATACCCATTCCCAGGTTTGCCCTTACCTTTCCACTGAGGGATACCCGGGCAGTATGGCAAAGAGCTCTTCTTCGGTTGCTGGCCTTAGGACAGGTGCCCAGTACAAGGAGAAAAGGTGCCCAGTACGAGGAGAAAAGGACTTGCCCCTGAGTTTTCTCTTGGCAGCCGGGACGGAGACCCAGCTCCTGCCTCGCTTGCGCCTCCAACGTTGTCCAGACATGGACTGGCTTACAAACATTGACAGGTGCACAAAACATGTTCTCTCCTCTCATTTTCCTCCCACATTTCTGGTTCTGGCAGGCCCTTGCTGGCTCTCCCCACCCTGGATTTGCCCCTAGCCCTCCCCTGACCTGAGGGCAGTTCCAGTCCTACCAAAGGCCAGGGTAGCCCCCAAAGAGGGAGGGAGGTGAGTGCAGGAGACATGGGTGCTTCTGGGACGTCAAGCTCTAGAGTACACCCCTCACATACACCCAGGTTCCTCTAGACCCCTGTATGCCAGAGGAGGTCACCATGTGATTTCCCAGGCTCTCCCCAGAGGACTTGAATACTCAAACTCCTGTATTTCCTTCTTTCTTTCACTCCTACATTCCCTCCTTCCCCTCCATTCATCCTCCCACACTCAGACTTTCTTCATCAATTCCCCTGGGATCTTTCTCCTTTGTGCTCTGCTGAAGCTTCGCTTTCTCTCTCTGAACACTCCCTTTCTCTCCTTCTGGGCCATCCTTGAATCTGGCCTAGGGGAGATAAGGGAAGGAAAGTTTCTCCTTTCGGCCTTCATCAGTATCAAAGGCAATCCTTCTGGGGCATCCTGCCACAGGGCCCCCAACAATCCTGAGGCACCGGCCACCTAAGGAGGGATCCTCACCTGTGGCATTTGGGGGAAGACAAGAGATGTTGTGAAATACGAACTTCTACTCAAAGCAGCCTTGCAGTTAGCTGACCACTAACTTGTCAAGCGGTTGTAGATCGAGCACCGCGAGGCCACTGATGAGCACACAGCAGTGTGGGAAATGCTTTACCAGCCTCAGGGTTCTCTTCTCATCACAGCCACAGCTCCAGGTGGTGGGGGGGGAGGGGTTTCCTAAATTTACAAAGGGAAGCGACTCCCTAAGATGACGTCTAGAGTGTGACGAACCTGAGACTGGCTCTTTCTACCACCCACACTAAAACTATTCTAACGTTTTATAGATTTTACATCTTTCATTTGATCGTATTCTCATAGCAATCCTGTGAGGTGGACAACAGCCCTGCGGAGAAGAATAAGCAGTTCAAAGAGGTGAGATGACTTGCTTATGGTCATACAGCAGACTCCAAGCTCCGAACTCCATAGGGAAAAGAGGAAGAAGGGCTCAGCACCCCCCGGCCCCCCACCCCCACCCCCGCACCAGGCAGTGGCCAAGGGATGCTGCCCAGGACTCCGCAAGGACACAAGGAGAGATTCAGGCCCCGCCCCCGACCTTGTTCTCTGCCCCCTGGGAAGTGGGGAGCTTGGGGGAGGAAGCCTCAGGTCGTTCCCGGGACGGAGTCCTCACTTGTGCGCGCGCCCTGGGGTGAGGCTTCTTCGGGAAGTTGATGGCCTTGCATTCTGTGCTGAAGGGGCCCCGGACGCGTAGGAAAGCCCGGAAACCTGGAAACCTTGGCCCAGGATGGATGGAACGCGGGAAGGACCCGGAGGAACAGGGCGGGAGAGCGAGAGCAGGACCATCTCCAAGACTGTAGGGCCAGGGGCAGGGCGACCCCTCCCGTCTCCTCGAGGGCGGGCACAGAGGGGCCGTGAGGGACAGGCCCTGGCTTTGTGTCCACGAGGTCTGGGCTTCCCGGCCACCTGGAGGAGCAACAAGGAGCTTCCCGGCCGGGCAAGGGCCCTTGGAGGCCCGCGCTTTCTCTGAAAGTGAAAGGAGTGGGCGGGGGGCGCGGCCGAGGCGGGGCCCAGGCGGGCAGGCCGCGCAGGCTCCGCCTCGGGGCAGTCTCGCGCCGGGGGCGCCGAGCGTCTCCAGTCCTCGCGGCGGCGCGGGCTGGTGGGCTCCGCTGCGGCTCGCGTGCGGGGAGATGACCCTGCCCGGGGGCCCGACGAGCATGGCGCGGCCGGGAGGCGCGCGGCCCTGCAGCCCGGGGCTGGAGCGGGCCCCGCGCCGGAGTGTCGGGGAGCTGCGCCTGCTCTTCGAGGCGCGCTGCGCGGCGGTCGCCGCCGCCGCCGCCGCAGGGGAGCCCCGGGCCCGCGGGGCCAAGAGGCGTGGGGGACAGGTCCCCAACGGGCTTCCGCGGGCTCCCCCTGCCCCGGTGATCCCGCAGCTGACTGTGACAGCCGAGGAGCCGGACGTACCCCCGGCCAGCCCGGGGCCGCCGGAGCCGGAGGGTGGCTGGCTCCCGGCCGTGGGCTCCTCACACCTGCAGCAGCCGCGCCGCCTCTCCACCTCGTCGCTCTCCTCCACTGGCTCCTCGTCGCTGCCCGAGGACTCGGAGGACGATCTGCTGAGCGACAGCGAGAGCCGGAGCCGCGGCAACGTGCAGCTGGAAGCCAGCGAGGACGTGGGTCAGGTATGGGCCGCGGGGGCGGGGCCAGCGCGGGGCGCGGGGGCTGCGCGCGGCGGACCCAGCTCTGAGCTGGCGCAGGACTGACTTCGGCGCTCGGCTCCCTCCGCCCAGGGTCTGGCCCTCACCGCCTAGCTGGGGCACTGGGGTCGCAGGGAGGCGCCGGGCCGACCTCCCGCCTTGGCAGTTTTCTCCGGGCTTCCACCGGCGGGTCGCGGCCCGGGCCCTAGGGCGTCTAAGAAGGAGAGGGAGGAGGAGTCTGCGACCGGCCGTGGGCACCGGGTGGGGCGAGGGTGGAGATCGTGACTTGCGGGCCGGGAAGTGGGGCCGGAGGGATCGGAGGGGCTTGGACTTGCCCCGCGAACTCTCGGAGAGAGAGAGGGGCGAACGAGTCTCCCTCTCTCCCCGCCCCCTCTCCCGCGCAGCGGCCCCACCCCCGCCGTTGCCACGGTTTCCCTCTCCTGAGTGGGAGTGGAGCGGCGCTCCAGGCTCTGCTCGGGAGCTGCCGCCGTCTGCTCCCCGCGCCCGCACGAGGCGTGGACGCGGAGAAGGGAGGGCCTCGGGGCTGGGGGCTCGGGCAGGGAGTGGAACGCAGCCCTGCCTCGGTTTACTGCTCCTAATCAAAGCCGGGAGAAGGTAAACTGAGGCTGAAAGGGGGGGGGATCCTCCTGCTAACCGCCGCCTCTGGTAACCTGGCTGTTCCGGCGCCAGGTTTGACCCTTGGATAACCCGGGTCAGGGTGCAGCGAAGTCATTCCCAGTGCCTGCCCCTTAGGGGTGTGCAGCCCCTGGGATAGCCATCTTGTCCCCTCTTTTTAACCAAGGCCAAATATTTTAAATAACTGCCCGCGGTCAACGCGAAGGAGTTGTTCTAGATCCACGTTATGCAAGTGTCCCTGGAGCGGAGGGAGAGACGAAGGGCGCCCCGCAGGCTCTGGTGGCTCCGGGCCCGCCCAAAAGGGCGGTGAGAGTTGCGGACGCGCGCCGGGGTGGCCTGGGCGCGGTGGGGGGAGCCCTGAGGCGCGGCCTCCGCCTGCAGAACCCGGGCTTCGAAGCTCGTTCGGATTGGACGAGGCGGAGGAGACCCTGTAACGACTTGCTGTGATCAGTTACCCGCTGAGACTTACATTACCCAGAGGGCAGCGTGATTTGTAAGGGACACAAGGGAAAAAGGGCTCCTAGAGCAGGAACGAACACACACACACACACACACACACACACACACGCCGCCGCCGCCCTCAAGTGTAGGGTGCGGGGAGTCCCTCTCTCCTCCTCCGGAGATAAGGATACCCGTGATCCGTGATCATTCCTAGTACAACCCTGGCTCCGACAGGGATGCGGGTGCCACCGAGGGATTTCCAGGGCGGTGGAATGTGGGACAGTGAGAGGACTCCTTCTTTTCCACCTCCTCCGAAATGCGGAGCGGTAGTTCTGGGTGCACCGCTGCCCTGGTCAGATCTCTGCCAAGCCCAGAAGCGGGTGCAGAAGAAAGTACGCCAGGAGCGCAGCCCCCCGCTTCCCTCTTTCGCCCCCAGTCGGAGGAGGTCCCGCGACCCAAGCCTGCCTGCAACGTAGGCAGCCGGGCTGGGGTCAAGACTCTGGAGACCGGTCGCAGCTGTGCCCCGGGCGTCTTCGGCCAGTCTCTCCCTCCCCAAGGTTCGCGGTCTTCCGGCGCGGCCAGGAGCTGGAGCAGATGGCCGCTGAGGGCCCTTCCAGCTCCAAGGCTGCGGCTCCCAGGCCTTCCCAACCCCCAGCCCGCCGGGGCCTCCCCGAAGGCAAACAGGCACGGCGGTGGCAGATAAGCCAGTAGCTGTTGACAGAGGCTGCCTGCGTCCGCGTGGAAGGGCCCGGCGCGGACTTTGCCTTGAGGCCGGTCCGGGAGCGGCACAGAGCGCCGGCCCAGGCTGCCTTTAGGGCTCTCCCAGTCAGGAAGCGGAGGCCATCGGCGGGCCGCGAAGGATGCGCCTGGGAGACGGGTCCTGCAGCAGCCCTCGGGAGCTGCCGGCTGGCCAGCCCCTTACCCGCGGGCCTGGGTACATAACGGACTAGCTCGGAGCAAGAGGCGGCCCGGAAGGCTCTACCTTGCCTCTGCCTGGAACATACTCACACAGGGCACATGGTGTCTTGAGTGTGTCTTGGGTTCACTCAAGACAGAGAGGCTCCGTCTCCTGGGAACACCGCACGTCCTGCCCAGAGCCTGGAGCTGGGCTCCCCCCAGAGTAGTTGGACTGGGCAACCTGCCTCCCTCCTGGGGCCCTTCTTCTGGTAGAGAAAGTCGTGGGCAGGGAAACCCAGACAGATCAGGAGAGGGGTTGGGGGCCTATCCCCAAGAGCAGTTGGCATGACTGTATTCTTAGGCCTTGCCTGCCTCTTAAAACAATTTTGGGGTGTTGCTGTAGCAGAAGAGAGGGTGTTTGCCTCCTGTTCACTTGGTTCTCTTCTTTCAGTGCTCCAGGATAGGTAAGGAGACCTCGATGCCATCCTGTCCTGGACCCAGAACTCCCACACTTCACTTTTCACTAATTATAGAGCAAAATTTAGGTTAACAGACTTCCTTTTTAAAAAGCAAATGCCCCTGAGAGGGTGAAGTCGTGGGTCACTTATACCTCAGTGCAAATCATTTTATAAATTTAAACTGATTGCTCTCACCACCACCACCACCACAGGGAGTGCTGGTTTGATAGGGCAATGGGAACATGAGGAGGAGGTTGGGCTGGCAGAGAGCTTCGGCCAGAGACTGAGTGGTTAGAGGTAAGGAGTGGGAGTCAGGAGGTATAGGGATGAGTAGCAAAGACGAGGGTCCATTCTGGCAGAAGATACACTGAGTATCTGGTGTGATTTAAGGAGTTCTCAGGCCTTCCAAATGGAGCTTGGACAAAGGAGCATCTGAGGCTAGTGTCCAGCCGTGCCCTTCCAGAGAGAGAGAGATGTCCCCCCTGTGCAGCCCCAGGGGTGAGGATCAGAAGGGGCCCCTGTGACTTCCTCAAAGACTTTCACATAGTCAGCTCTCCTGGGTTTTTGCCCCAAGATGCCCAGGTAGCCTTTGGCTGTGAGTTGCTTTCCCAGACTTCTGTGGGGGAGTAGGCTGGGCCAGAGGTTGGGGCTTTGGCCCTCTTTCCAGCTAGATTTCACTCTGTAACATAATAAATCTGCTTTCTGATATCCATACAATAAAAGCCTTACCTGCTCAAAAATATCTTCCCTGCTGTTGTTCATATGCCAAAATCCCCACCCACCCACTGAAGAATGACTCTTCAAGAGCCTTTTTAGATACATGCATTTTTATCTGCATTATGTTCCCTGGAGGAGGTAGCTCCCTAAGATGGATGCTGGTGAGTTCATTGATACTTGCATAAACTCCTTCCACGTTTGACCTGTATCCATCGCTGGCAGGGGAGAGAAACCCTGTCCTACCAACCTCAGGGGGTGGCTGGGAGGGCTCAGATGAAAGCCCTTTGTAACCTGCGGGGGCCGGAACCAGCCCTATTTGCTGTTGCTCTTGGTTGATATGATCCTCACAGAATTGGAGAGAGGAGAGTAGGTGATGACCCCATTTTACCTGAGATCATGACCTGAGCTGGAATCAGGAGTCAGACACTTATCCGACTCACCCACCCAGGCGCCCCCTACAAAGCTCTTTCTCATGCAGGGTGCCATTTGACCCCCAAAGGGAGTTGGGGTGGTAGCATGGATTTTGGAAACTGCTGGGGTGACTGGAAATGGGGAGGAGGTTGGGCTGGTAGAGAACTTTAGCCAGGGACTGGGATGCCGGAGGCAGGGAGTGAGGGGATATGAACTCCTCTAAGCCTTGACTTCCTTCTGTAAAATGGCAATAATGCTACTCCCTCATGCACTTGATGTGCATGTGCATGATTTGAAAACCATGAGTGGGAGAAAAGGGTATAAGATGGTGCCGCTGAATGTACATGGCACATACATCTTCCTGGAATTTTACTTGAGGATTTGGAGGTGGGAGAGTTTTATAATAAAACTTGGATTTATTATGCAGCAGAATGCAAACCTTGTACATATTTAAAGAGTAAAAAGGAGTTTTGAAAGAGATGTCATGCTTCTAGTGGGCTGCTTCTGGCTACACCCCCAGATCCCTGGGGGTTGGACATGTGATCACACCCTAGTGTGCCATGTAGGGACTTCAGTAGGGAAACAGGAGCAGTGCTTTCTGATGGGAGATGAGAAGCGCCTGGCAGGCTGTAGGCGGTCAGTAAAGGGTGGCTCGTGTTATGGCAGCAGCTATACCCTCCCAGAGGAAACAGGCTCACACAGATGAAATTCTCACTTGGGTTCACTCAGCTAAAAAGTGATAGAGCCACCTGATTCCAGTGCTCTGTCACTAACCCCCATCTCCTCCCCATGGGAAAGGGCTTTCTGGTCAGCAGCCTTTCCCTGCTGAGGCCACTGTGCCAGTTCTCCCTGTCTCTCATACAACTTCCTCTGATCAGGGAGGCTGGATTTCTAAGTTGAGTTCTAGCCCTGGAACTCCTGCAACGCATACGTAACTCCTCATAGGCAAGCACGCTTGGGAGGAGGCAGCAGATACACAGCTTGGATGAGCAAACCTGTGTACTTCAGAGGTTGGCACAGGACTGATGAGTTTTGGGTGGGAAAAGGAAAGGTCCAGAGTATGAGATGCTCTCAGGATTGGGTGGAGGCCAGAAGGAATGTTTGTGAAGCAAGAGGTACACCAAGATCTACATTTCCCTCCCAGTTTCATCTGAGATGACAGGCTCTCAGCTCTGCATCCCATTTTCTTTTCTTTTTTTTAAAGATTTTATTTATTTGACAGAGAGAGACACGGTGAGAGAGGGAACACAAGCAGGGGGGGTGGGAGAGGGAGAAGCAGGCCTCCCACTGAGCAGGGAGCCCGAGGCAGGGCTCGATCCCAGGACCCTGGAACCATGACCTGAGCCGAAGGCAGACGCTTAACGACTGAGCCACTCAGGTGCCCCTCTGCATCCCATTTTCAAAGCTCAGGTTTCTGGGTCTAGAGTAAGAAGACCAAGGGTAGCCTGGCCCTAGCCAACTGGTGAGGAGTGATATGGCATCCAGGAATAGCAAGGGGGTCTTGGGGAGCCCCAAGTCATTCTTTTCCCAGGCCCTGCCAGGCTAGCCTCTCAGCCCTGGGCCTTTGCAAAGGTTTGTTTCCATGTTTGTCTCCCTAAATGAGAGTAACCAATGGTCCAAAGTGAATGAAACAATAATCCAGATTTGTCCAGCTTCTGCTTTGTGCCAAGGAATGGGGTCCCAGGGTGGGGGGGTGGGCACAGGGGCTGGAACCTGTCACACTCAAACCTCATTTACTACTCATAACAACCCAGTGAGAACGATTATTTCCCCATTTTACAGATGAAGAAACTGACAGAGGCTTGTTTCTCAGGCCCCCAGAATCTCCTGAGGCATTGTTAGAAATGCAAATTTTTGATTCCACCCAGACCTACTCAGAATTTCCTTGAGGCAGACCTGAGTGCATTTTTTTTTAAAGATTTTATTTATTTATTTGACAGACAGAGACACAGTAAGAGAGGGAACACAAGCAGGGGGAGTGGGAGAGGGAGAAGCAGGCTTCCCGCGGAGCAGGGAGCCTGATGTGGGGCTCGATCCCAGGACCCTGGGATCATGACCTGAGCCAAAGGCAGATGCCTAACGACTGAGCCACCCAGGAGCCCCCTGTCTGCATTTTTTTAACATGGGTGACCATCAGGTGATTCTCATGCTCAGGAAAGTTCTAAATCCTTGACGGAACACTTTAGTAACCTACCCACACAGCTGGAGCAGCAGAACTGGGGTGCAAACCTGAGCCTTCTGACACTAAGTCCAGGGCTCTTTTCAGCACGATGGAGAAGCTGGATATCTGTCATCACGCTGTACCTGTCTCAGTGTCCTCCACATAGGCTCACAATAAACTTTCCTTGAGTGAGTTAGTGAGTGAATGAATCGCGGGGCCCTAGCTGCTTGCGGTGGGCTGGGGCCGGAGGAGACCCTATGCCAAAGGAGGGAGGGCTTATGCATTGCCGAGACGCCAACGTGCGCGCCCGGGACCTGTCGCTTTCAGAAAAGCCACTGGCAGAAGATCCGGACCATGGTGAATCTGCCCGTCATGAGCCCTTTCAAGAAGCGCTACGCCTGGGTGCAGTTGGCTGGGCACACGGGTGAGCACAGGGCAGGCGCCGCTGGGGTGGGCGGGTGCCCGGGGAAGGAAGGGACCAGGCAGCGCTAACTGGTGCCAGTCCGCAGGGAGTTTCAAGGCGGCTGGCACCAGCGGGCTGATCCTGAAGCGCAGCTCGGAGCCGGAGCGCTACTGCCTGGCGCGGCTCATGGCGGACGCGCTGCGCGGCTGCGTGCCCGCCTTCCACGGCGTGGTGGAGCGCGATGGCGAGAGCTACTTGCAGTTGCAGGACCTGCTCGACGGCTTCGATGGGCCCTGCGTCCTTGACTGCAAGATGGGCGTCAGGTACACGTGCCCTGCCCGTCCGGGCGGGGGCACAGGGCGGGGATGAGCGCTCTCCCGGGTGCCTAAAGCCGCGCCGGACCGGGTCCGGGCGTGCGCTCTCTTACGCCCCCACCGCTGCCTGCGCGTCCGCAGGACTTACCTGGAGGAGGAGCTGACCAAAGCCCGCGAGCGGCCCAAGCTGCGGAAGGACATGTACAAGAAGATGCTGGCGGTAGACCCTGCGGCGCCTACCGAGGAGGAGCACGCGCAGCGCGCCGTCACCAAGCCGCGCTACATGCAGTGGCGAGAAGGCATCAGCTCCAGCACCACGCTCGGCTTCCGCATCGAAGGCATCAAGGTGGGCCAGGCCCGCTAAGCTTTGCAGCGCCCTGGCCCTCCCTCTGCCCTAACCCCACTGCGCGGTGTCTGCCTTCCTTGTTGACCCCCACCACGAGGCACCCTCCGGCGGCCTTCCCGCCGTCCCTGGCAGCCAACGTCCTGGAAGGCACCGCTACTCTAGCCTGATCCTCTCCCCTCGAGCAGTGGAGAGACACGGGGACCCTGACACTTCCTGTCCCACTTCCTTCAGAAAGCTGACGGCTCCTGCAGCACCGACTTTAAGACCACGCGAAGCCGGGAGCAGGTGATTCGCGTCTTCGAGGAGTTTGTGCAAGGGGATGCGGAAGTGCTGGTGAGCGCCGGATCCTAGAACCCTGAGGGGTTGGGGAACCTGAAACCGAGGGGTGCCCCTAGGTCATCCGGTCTGGTGCCCTCGCCTGTGACCCCCATCGTAGCATGTAGGCACCTGGGGGCCTGTGTCTTCCTCCCCACGGTATCTGCCAAGCCAAGCATGCATCATGGCCTCTGATATTAGCAGAGGCTCAATTAGTATTTGGTTAATCTGCCCTCCTATCCTATCCTGCCCTCTCCAGAGGAGGTATCTGAACCGCCTGCAGCAGATCCGGGACACGCTGGAGGTCTCTGAGTTCTTTAGGAGGCACGAGGTAAGAGGGGGTAGGCTCACGTGCCAGGACTGTGGTCTGTGAGGGCTACAGCAGGAATAGGATGGGGGGCTTCTCCAGGAGAGGGCTGCGGCCTGACCGTGTGGGGCTCGGCAGGTGATTGGCAGCTCGCTACTCTTCGTGCACGATCACTGCCATCGCGCGGGTGTGTGGCTCATCGACTTCGGCAAGACCACGCCCCTCCCCGACGGCCAGACCCTGGACCACCGGCGGCCCTGGGAGGAGGGCAACCGCGAGGACGGCTATTTGCTGGGGCTGGACAATCTCATTAGCATCCTGGCCAGCCTGGCAGAGAGATGAGGCTGGGCCCCGGTTCTAACAGATGGATCTGCGGCTGCGTCCCCGCCATGCATGCCGGAGAGAGACTGAAACCCCGCGCTGCGGGGCGGTTCACACGGTTCTGCAGGGCCAGGTGCCAACCACTATGGGACGCACTGCACGCGCTGGGGGCTGTCCCCCATACAAGACCCAGAGTTCCCAGAACCGATGGCACTAATTAACAGAAGGGGGTGGGGGAGGGGTGGCTGGGACAATGGGCTCCTTCCTCAGCCCAGCTCTTCTGAGGGGGCTGCATATCTCTCTCGAGAGGCCAAATAATGAATTTTATTTTGCAGGCACTAGATCTATTGGTCTAACTTCCCACACTACAATGGACAGCCTTTCCCAATAAAACTCAAAAACACCAGCTTTGGTGACTCAGGCCTCGTCCCCTCCCTCCTCTGGTCCCTTTCTCACTTCCCTGGCATCCCTCATGTCCACTCAGATCACTGGAGGGTATGAGAAGAGCTCTTTATTAGAGGCATCTGTAGGACTGGGGACTGCCCAGATGAAGGACACTCATGGGGGAAGGGTAATCCAGAGAAGGCTTCCTGCAGGAGGCAATTTCAACCTCTCGTCCCAAAGACAAAAGGCTGGGAGAGGCCAGGCTCTTCACCAGGAAGCCTGAGCTGGTTTCCAGGATGGAGGGTCCAGTGGTGCCAGGCCAGCCCTGAGACAGGCGCAGACATGCAGCACAGACTGCAGGGGACAGAGGCTCCTGGAATAACAAGCTCCCTAGAAACCTGGGGAGGAGTTCAGGGAGGAACCACTGCGACTGTCAGTGCCTGAGTCCTCACCTTCAGGGCCCCTTGGGGCCCAAGAGCCATAGGGGGGGATTCCTTTGGATGCCTTTGGAATCCCCCCTGAGGTTGGAAGTACTTCGATTTGGGGGTCTTGAGGCTAGAGGGCAGCCACGGGCCAAGGATGCTCCCTCCCCAGCTCTTTAAGCTCTCCAGATTCAGTTCCTGGGCCTGTGGGGATCTTAGGCCCTCCAAAGACCTGCTCCCCAGCCCAGAAGTCCCTTCCTGCTCTAGGGTGGGCCCCAGCTCCATTGGCAGGGGTGAATTCACATCAGCGTCCTGTAATGCGGGGGGCAGGAGAGCCACAGCATTGTTCCACGGCTGCCCTCCTGACCCTCAAGATCAAGATGGTCAAGGCAAGAGAGGGGGCACACCTGAATTCAGTATCGAAGATGCTCCAAGATGGCAGCAAAACTGGGGCGGAGTTCAGGCGGATGCTGCCAACACTGGGTCATGATATGGTACCTGGGGAGAGGCAGGAGTTCGTCCCACCCATAGCTGTGAAGGACCTTCTTCCCTGGACAACACTCCATACTCACACAGGCCCTGGACAGCCCCTGGGAGGACCCATCCATCTCCCTCCACGATGAAGTACAGCACGTCCTGGTTGGTGCCCCCAGGGTAGGGCATGTATCCTAATGAGAAGATCTCCCAGAGCAGCACCCCCAAAAGACCTGCATCACGGGTGGGGGAAACTGAATGAAGCTTATCAGGCACGGCCTCCCTTTTGCCTCACATGAGGTGGCCCAAGGCCGGGGGCGGGGGTGTGTGTGTGTGTTATCACCACGAGTCTGTCTTGAATGTGAAGATGCCCTCCAAGAAGGCCTCTGGGGGGCATCCACTTGACCAGCAGCAGAGCCCAGCCCCCTGGCGGTAACAGCTGACTCTATAGGAGGGAGGAGGGGCGTGATGAGTTAGTTGCTCAAGCGCCACCAGAGTGCTGGTAAACTCCCCTGGAGCGGTAGCCTCCCCGCCTCCCCAGACCCCACACCTGTAGATATCTCTGGCCATCCCAAAGTCCCCAATCTTGGCCACTCGGCTGGGCCCAGTACAGCTCAGCAGGCAGTTCCTGGCAGCAATGTCCCTGCAGGCAAAAAATCCCCACCAGAACTCAGAAGCTCTGACTCTGATCCGTTTCCATAAAAGTTATGGAAGAGCTGTTCCTTGGGGAGAGAGTTGGGCTGCTCCCCCACCCCCTCCGAGCCAGGATCACTCCCAACCTGTGGATGAAGTGATTTTCCTCCAGGTAGTGGCAGCCCTGGGCTATGTCTTGGGCCAGCTGGAGCAGGTCCCACATGGCCAGAAGTGATGGCTGGCCCTGGGTAGGGCAGAGGGTACATTAGTCCATGCTTGTTTTGGGACACGTGGACAGGGTCTTTATTTTTTTACTTTTATTTTTTAAGAGATTTTATTTATTTGAGAGAGAAAGAGAGCACAGGCAGGGGAGGGCGGGGTGGTGGGCAGAGGGAGAAGCGGACTCACTGCTGAGCAGGGAGCCCAATGCAGGGCTCCATCCCAGGATCCTGGGATCATGACCCAAGCCCAGGGCAGACGTTTAACCAACTGAGCCACCCAGGTGCCCCGGACAGGGTCCTTAGATGGGCTCAGAGGGCTGGGAGAAGGGTCTTACCAAGCGTGGCTGGCTGTCCCTCAGGAAACTCTTCATGTCCTCTGCAGACATCAACTCGAGCAGAATTAGGCGAGGGACAGTCCAGAGGCTGAGCCCCACACAGTGCACAATGTTCTGATGGCTGAACTTGCTTAGTGGGAGGTGCACATACCCCAGTCGCCAGCAGGGAGGGAAACCAAGCTCGAGGTTCCACAAAACTGGAGACAGGCTCTGTATCCCTAGGCCTGCTACGTCTCAGCCCCAGGGTGAAGAGAAACCATCCAGGCAGGCAATTCTGCTCTCACCTTCCACCCCTGCCCCTAGCCCCAGGTGCACCTGATGATGAGTGCCTCCATGAGGAAATCCAGCTCATCCTGAGGAGAGCAGTTCTGGCAGGGTCTGGGGAGGGAGAGGGCTCCTGAGCTCCCCCAAACACTTCAGGAGAGTGGGTTGACTCTAGCTCCAGCAACTGCTCCAGAAGTTCCACCCCTGTCACTTTGACAGCCACCTGCAGGGGGCTGGGGTCCCCAGGAAGGCCATTTACCAGTCCCTCATAGACTTCTCCAAAGGCACCATGGCCCAGGGCTCTGCAGGAAGACAGGCTGGAAGGGAATGGGTGGCTGGACCTGGGGAAGGGTCCTAGAGGGTCTAGTGCCTCCTTTTTACCTCCTTGCCATCCCCTATATGCCCAGGCGGCCCTATCTGAGGACTCAGGTCTTCCTGCATCATAGCATCTCCCCAAGTACAAGCCCTACAGAGGCGATGTTGACAGGCACAGAATCAGGGCAGAAGAGAGAGGAGGTATGGGCTCAGGGTGGGGGCGGGAGTCTGTGACGAGGTTTTCCTTACGTCCTTGCAGACACCCTGGGTAGAGGCAACCCTTGCTCCAAAGGAATCATAGGGTCCCCACCATCCTAGAATTGGGGATGACAGCTGACCTTGGACAAGTTACTCTGCCTTTTGGAACTTCTCTGACCTCTATCTCCTCCACACCGAGGCTTGGGGCCAGATGCTCTGTGAACCATAATTCACCACAGCAGGGCACGGGATGGGAGTGAGAGGAATTCAGAGTGCATAGGTTCTCAGCGGAGGGGGAGAACTTACTTGAGCAGGGTGACATTGGCTGGGGAAACTTCTGTAAGCCCTGGGGGCAGAGATCAGGGCCAGGCCCAGCCAAACCCCACCTGGCAGTAGTAAGGGTTGAGGGCTGTCTTGATGGTGGAGGTTCGAAGATTGCTCAGCTCAAGCTCAGGGCCTGGCAGCCTCGTCCCCCACAGGCCCTGCCACTTATGGTTCACTGAGGAAGAAGGGCAAACTCTCTACGTGCCCATCTGGCCCACCCTGCTTTGCCACCCCTCCGCCCAGGACATCTCTCCAGATACCCATTAAGGCAAACGTCTTCCCTGGGCCTCCACAGCTGCTTCTACTCTTAGAATCCCAGAGGAGCCCACCACTGCTCTGCTGGAAGCAGGGATCTTGAAATCAGCCACGTCTGTCCCTGGGACCCCACACACAGCTCAATGAAGAGGTGGGCAGCCTTGAATCAGCCATGCCTGCTGGATGTTCCTTACCCAGAATCAGGACCCCACACACCATAAGGAGACTCAGTGTAGAGGTCACACGACAGTCACCAACAGAACCAGAGGGGCCTGGTGGGGTGGGCAAGTCTAGGGAGACATAGAGACACCTCCAGTGGGAAGCTCCTCTCTGTCCCCCTCCTCAAATTTTACCCATGCCTCAAGACTCAGCCCAAGTACTAACTTCTCCCTGATACTTGTCCTAGATAAAAGCAACCTTTCCCTCCTGAGAACCTCTAAAACACTTTAAGCCTCCCATGGCAATTGTCACTTTAATAGATATCTATATCTAAATCTAGATACATATCTGGGTGCCTGGGTGGCTCAGTTGGTTAAGCATCTGCCTTCGGCTCAGGTCATGATCCCAGGGTCCTGGGATAGAGTCCCACATCGGGCTCCCTGCTCAGCGGGGAGTCTCCTTGTCCCTCTCCCTTTGCCCCTTGCCCCTGCTCATGCTCTCTCTCATGCGTTCTCTACCTCTCAAATAAATAGATAAAATCTTTAAAAAAATAAATCTAGATACATATCTAGATAGATAAATAGGTAGATAGATAGATAGATCACCCTTTCCATACTAGACCACTAGTCTACATGCTCCTTGAAGGCAGAGCATACACTGATGCATATCCAATCTCCTGCCCAACACCCGGAATGGTGCCTGGCACACCACCAGTCATCTTTCCCAGTACCTCCTGCTTCTTCCAGCCCATGGCCCCAGGAGTCCAGACCTTGGACAAAGGCAGGACTTACCCATGCAAGTGATGTTATCTGCAGCTGGCTCCATGCCCTCTGGGGCATTTGGCTGACCAGAGCTCTGCCTGACACTGGCAGTCTTTCCAAAGGCAATGACTACAGTTGAGGTGCAGTCGGATCTCCACTTCTCCATGGCTCTCCATGACTATGAGTAAAAGAATGGATATTGCAGGGTGAGGATGGGGGACAGACATACTTTTCCAGCTATGTGGTTAATTCTAGCCCTGGACTTTGGAACAATGAGCAGTACCAGGCATTTGGGGGTGGGCGGGAGGGCCTGGAGGACTTCTGTCAAGCCTGTATACTTCCTCTTCTGGGATCCTTGAGCTCGCAGATTGAGCTGAGAATTCATAGTAGGAGACGTGTGACAAGTGCCCCAGAATGCCCCATACCGACATCACAACTGACAGCCCAGTTCTTGAGTATTCCTGTGCCATGCAAGAACCAGATAGTTCACAGCACAGAGTTGGTGGCTCAAATGGGAGTGGGCTCAGGGATTGAGGAATAAGGCTAGGCCAGGCTGAGAGATGCGGTGGGGGTAGGGGCCAATACCTGCCAGAGGTTGCAGGTAGGGCTCACCACTAGGGTGTATGAAGGATACCTCATCTTCCCCGTCAACTCAGAGGATGTCATTCTCTGAGGCATCACCCCCTGGAAATTGAAAGTGATAGAGGGTTTGGCTACAAAATGTGGGGAGGAAGGGGCACACAAATGGGAAGCTGGCTTATCAATAAGTGGGGAAGCTGTTCTCTCCCAGTGCAAATCCCAGAGTCGCCCTCCCTACACTAGCATTACAATACAGGTGCTGCCAGCTCATAAGTGGGAGCCGGGAGCCATACGGGTGGGGTGGGAGTCATCAGCTGGAGCCTGAAGGCCTGGCTCAGGCTGGCCGGGACAACCTCCTTGTCTGCCTGAAATCCTCTGACTTCATGTCCTCAGCTATAAAATGGGAGAGGCCCAATCCACATGTTCCATTTTTGTGAGAATGGAGAAGATGTGTATAAAGTACTTATGAACAGGATGGCTCAGACAGACCCAAAGGCTCTGCCTCTACACCAGTGATTTCCAAACTCTGGAGTGTATTAAAATCACCCAGAGGATTGATCAAAACACAGATGGCTAGGAGACTTCCCTAGAGTTTCTGATTCAGTAGGTTGGAGAGGGGCTGGGAATTTGCATTTCTAACAACTTCTCAGGTGGTGCTAATGCTACTGGTTCAGAAACCACACTTGGAGAACTACTAATTTAAATTATCCCTGCCTGGGGCCCCTGACTGGCTCAGTCAGTTGGGTGTCAGACTCTTGATCTCGGCTCAGGTCATGATCTCAGGGTCCTGGGATGGAGACCCAGGTGGAGCCTGGAGGTGAGCCTCACCAAACACTCTGCGCTGGGCGTGGAGCCTGCTTAAGATTTTCTCTCTCTGCCCCTCCGCACCCCCCCTTCTCTCTGAGAATATATATATAAAATAATGATAATAAATTATCCCGGCCTTTCTGCCTCTCTGCTCAGTTTGCTAACTCAGCCAGCTCTAAGTTCCTGGGACTGCTGTAAAACAAGGAGACCTGTTGTGACTTAAAAACAAACAAACAAAAAAAGGTCCTGGATTTAAAGAAAATCTAGGGAATCCTGTCTGCTTGTGTGATTTGCAACTTACTTGATCTCTTTTTTTTTTCTTCTTCTTTTTTTTAAAGATTTTATTTATTTATTTGACAGAGACACAGTGAGAGAGGGAACACAAGCAGGGGAAGTGGGAGAGGGAGAAGCAGGCTTCCCGCCCAGCAGGGAGCCCGATGCGGGGCTAGATCCCAGGACACCCTGATCATGACCTGAGCTGAAGGCAGATGCTTAACGACTGAGCCACCCAGGCGCCCCAGATTTATGAGAGACAGCAAGAGAGAGAGCTCGCGCACGCGTAGGGGAGGGACAGAAGGAGAGAGAGAGAGAATCTTAAGCAGACTCCACACTGAGCGTGGAACCCTAGGCGGTGCTCCGTCTTCTGATCCTGAGATCAGGACCTGAGCTGAAACCGAGTCAGACACTTAACCGACTGAGCCACCCAGGTGTCCCTACTTAATCTCTTTTCTAAGAGCTCTTACTCTACTTGCTCTGGGGCCCGGAGGGGGTGCTCAACCCCTTCCCCACCTATCCTCCAGAGGGCCTGTTGTAAGGTTCCAACGCCACTTCACCCTGGGAGCTGCCGCGCTGCCCTCCTCGAGAGTGCACCTTCCCCAGTAGCCGCTCCGCCTCCACCCGCAGTACAGGCCCCGCCGCCGCCCCCGAAGCCGCCGGCTGCGGCCCAGCCGAGCGTAGCTCAGGCCTCTGCGCAGCCCCCGCCGCCCTCCGCCCCCTCCCGTAGGGAGCGGCCAGCCTGCGGAGAGGGGGCCCGCGACGTCCAGCCGCCCCTCCACCTGCGGGGCGACAGCCGGATGACTGTCAGCGGGGATGGGGAGCACGCCCGCCTCTCCCCGCCGCCCCGCGCCCTCACCTGCCGCGCCGCCTCTCCCGCTGCTCCCGGCCGCCGCCGAGCGGTTCTCCAGTTTCTCAGGGGCGCCCTGAAGCCGGCCTCGGTCCCGCCGCCTCAGTAGGCCCGCCCGCCTCCTCCGGCCGCCACCCGCAGTGGCTCCAGCTCGCCGGCGCGCAGCTACGGGGCCAGCGGCGTGCCGTCCAGCCGTCGAGTGAGGACCGGGCACCAGGCACTGGAGTAAGGGGCCGGGCCGGGCCCAGGGAGTGGGGACCCCAAGGCCCGTACGAAGAGCTTATGTGTGCGCGCCCGCAGCAAGAAGTTTGGGACCCCAACGCGGATTGCTGGGGGCGGGAGCCGACCGCGCCGAGGCAAGCACGTACCGGAAAGACATAGGTGGCGCCCCCGCCGCCTCCCGCCCCGCGACCCCGAGACCCCTGCGGCCCCCTCCGTCGCCGCGTCCTCCGCAGCGGCCCAAGACTCTCCGAGGCAGACGAGCTGGCTCTCCGGGCTCCCCTGCGGGCAGCGGGCGCCAGATTCGGCGGGGCCCGGATCGCTCCCCTCGCAGCGCCGCCGTCTCGTCCCGGAGGAGCGCCCCTCGCTCCGCTCGGCCCTAGCCCTGAGGAGCTCGAGCCGCCCCTTCCCGCTGCCTCCGCTTACTCCGGGACAGGCGTCCTCTCCCTGCTGCCCCACTAGGATGTGAAGCGGCTCCCCGCGACCAAGGGAGAAGACCGCGGAGACGAAGACGCCGTGCGCCCGCGACAGGTGGTTCTTGGCACCTTTGCCCCCCGCAGCTCCGTAAGCTGAGATCCTGCAGGAAGAGGACGCTGAGTCGCTGGCCCTCGCTCTTCGGTCCTGGTCCTCGGGCTGCCCGACTGCGGCAGAGGTTAGTGACAAAAGCCGCTCCAAAATTTGTTATCTGAGGGACTTAAGAGGCTGTCGATTTAGAAAAGATGGGAAGACTAGATCCGCACACCAGAAAATTCGATTTTACACTTATTTTAGGAGGCTTAACGGGGGGGGGGCTCAAGCCACCGCTTGGCGCCACCGCTGGTTAAGGGCTCTCCATTTGCAGGGAACAGGCTCCTAGGTATTGGATAATTCAGTGGCGACCATTGCCACCTTCCCTGGTTCCGCTGGAAGAAGGGACAAAGTTGCTAGGGCGACACAGGGTTGTGGAATACCCTACGACAACGTAGTGTGCCCGAGGCCTTGGGTCCCCTGACTTTAGAACCTCAGACACACGGGTCACCACCCACCTCTCCCTGCTTCACACTTACAGGTACTTGCTGGTGGCTGGAGCCTGACACAGCTGCATGCCTTTCAGAGGCTCAGAGGCCCCCACTGTCACCACCACGCTGCTGCCGGTGTGTGCCTTGTTACACTGTGTTTATGTGGGCCCTTGCCGGCTGCTGGCCCCACAGGAGAACAGCCAAGGCCCTTCAGTGCCTTGGAGCAGGGAGGGAGGAAAGGGTCATAGAGCATCTGCCCTGGCCTGGTAAGGTGTGCAGAGAAGGGAGGAAGAGCCTGGAGCTGACCTGGGGGAATTAGGGGAGAAGCTGGCTCTAAGCCACTAGATGGGGCGGTGACGTTCACATCTTGGGGGCTAGGAGCTAGCAGCGACAGGGTGAGGATGGCAGAAAATGTGCCTGGGACCCCAAGCTGGAGCGGAGAATGGCTCCTGAAAGGTGACAAGACAGCGGGGTTGGGAGAGGTGGCAGGAGGTTAATGGGGGACGAGATAAAGAGATAACCTCTCAACAGCTGGCCCTTGCCCCTTGCGGTCGTGGTCCTAACCCCACCCAGCCAGGGCACACCAGCACCCGGAAGCCAGCCCTGACCGACTCCAGTCGCTGAAGCCCCTCCGGGTGCCCGCTGATACCTCTGCAAGTTTCTCCCCTGGGGAGTCCTTCCCAGTGAATGACCTGGGGGCTGTACTGAATTCGGTCCTGCAGGCCCCCCATCCTTTCCTCGACCTAGCTAGGTAGTGTCACCCCCAGCGGTGCTGAGACCCCAGAGCCTGTCCCTCCTTCCCAAGCTGCGTGGTGGGGTACCTTGAATTCAGGCCCGCACTGTGCTTCTGGGCCCACTCACCAGGAACACTGACCCAGAAGCATTGGCCTTGAGGGTTCCAGGCCTCTGGGGGAGCCACTAGGACCCAGTCTGTCTCAACTGCTGTTCCCGAGCCTAGGAAGATGCCTCTAGCCAGATGGTTCCTTGACTGAGGTACTCGCCCATTGCTCTAAGCCACAGCAGCAGCCAGCCTGAGCAGTCCCTGGCTTGTTCAGGCTGCCACACCTAGGGCTGTGGCCTCAGACCTTGTCACCTTGGCCGGCCTGCCCCTTATAGCAGAGTCCAACTGCTTGCTAGACACTGCCGGTCCTAAAGCCAGCCTGGCCACTCCCACCTCAGAACCCAGGATGCTGAAGGAGGGAGGGGTGGGGCATGTGGGCAGCAAGGTCCCCAAGCTTCCTGGAAGATCTTTGTGAGCACCCCTCCAAGGGCTGTCTGGATCCCAAGGTAGGGGAGAAAGTGCCCCCCCCCCCCCCCCCCCCCCCCCCCCCC